>NC_143568.1:52959285-53115714 GCF_054136105.1 Typopeltis vanoorti | reverse complement strand
AAAATACAACAAAATTATTAAGTCTCAGTGACCACTCTAATATGTTGTGAGATCTTGGGTAATGTTAGGTATTATAACCGAACATACTTAAACACCGATTTGCAAGAAAATTATTCTTTCGAAGAATTATGAAATTGTTCATCTTTTCTGAATGGAAGTTACAAAATAAAAAATAAAAACGCAACTAAATTCTTCCTTTTTTTTAAACCTTTGAGATACCGCTTATGGATTTGAAGGTAAAAATCACAAATGAAAATGTTGTAGACTTCACTTTTTCTATGTAGATTGCTGAACGTTTGTATTTAGCCAAGAAGGAATCATTCGCCAGAAACTAAAGTTCACGTCAGTAACGAAATAAGCTCTTACCACTTTCGACTGCTGGAGAAATTATATGACAATTAAAAAGCTTACTCATGGATGCTCCATAAAATATTAAGCTTGGAATGAAGTTATATAGAATTCAAGAATAGTTTATTTAAAGAAACTATTCTTGATTTTTAATGATAAATTCTCAAAATTATTCCATCATAACATCTGTTATGATGGAATATCTTGTTATGATGGAATATCTCGCTCGCTGTCTCTTGTTACTTACAAGAGACAGCGAGCGAGTGCATTATCAAGTCATATCCTTTTCTCGGCTAATCCTAATGATGATAACCAAAGTCACAAAGTCTGCTGGGAAAAATCTACTAACATCTTCCGTTGCAGTGACGAAATAGAGAGAAAAATTGTGGAATCTAGAGAGATCATCTTCAATCCTGTTTATCTAAATAACAACTTAAGCTACAACCTCCCAGATAGTCATTCAGCTGTAATCATGTACTGGCGTTCACGTGATGCAGCAAACACGCACTCTCCCAACAATGCAACAAACGAAAGAACAGCTTCAAATACAACTACAACATTTTCATGCTAATTATGTATAAAGACTGTCTGTGGTGTTCATAGTCTTTTAACCCTCAATGTTTAGTGTTTTTTCTTTTATAGTGTCACCTGAAGAAGGCTGTTACAGGCCGAAACTAGTAGTGTGTTTATATTAAAACCTTTTTACTTAAATCTCGGTTCTAGTCATTTAATTCTTCATAAAAAAAAGATATATATATATATATATATATATATATATATATTACGTTAAAGATACCAAGAAATTTTATAAACTTGGTTTTAATAATTTTTTCCGAAGTAAGCAAACAAGCAAGCAAGTCAAGTTTGCGCCTGAAGTATTTTCATGTCTGAGGCAACTCGTGGTAAAGGTGGAATAAGTTCTAATCACTTGCTGCCTAAGTATACTTTAATACAAAGCACATATCCTTAGGGAGATGTATGAGACGCAAACTTGGCTTGCTTGTTTGCTTACTTGGGAAAAAAGGATTGAAACCAAGTTTATAAAATTTCTTGGTATCTTTAACGTATAGTACACCCAAGGTAAAAAAACTTTCTACATCTTTCTCTCATCCTGAGATTTTTATTTAATAAAGTCAAAGCGCCTTGTGGCAACTTGTATAGGTAAAATTTATAAGTTTTGCATTACTTCAACCTTAGCATCTCAGGGTCTGTCTCACTGATGAGACTTCAATAAGGGTCGAAACCAGTCTGAGTAGTGGCTCTTCCCTTAATGCATAGTATCATACATGTCCCCAAGGAGATTTGCTTTGCATTATGGGAGATACTAAGAAAAGCAATCAGAGCTTACTCCACCTTTACCACGAGTTGCCTCAGACCTGGAAATACTTCAGACGCAAACTTGACTTACCTGTCTGTTTGCTTACCCGAGAAAAAGGATTAAAACCAAGCTTATAAAATTGCTTGGTATCTTCAACACCCACCCACCCACCCCCACCCCTAACCCCACCCACCCACCCACCCACCCACCCACCCACACACACACACATATTTTATTTCTGTTATGATGTATGTTATGATATATATATATATATATATATATATATATATATATATATATATATATATATATATATATATTTTTTTTTTTTTTTAATTTCTGTTATGTCTGTTATGATGGAATAACTTTGAGAATTTACCATCACTGTTTGGTCAATACTTCTGTCACTGTTAGTTCTGTTTTCACGGCATAAACTGAGTGACAAACTTTAACTTGAATAGCTTTGGAGTAAAACTTTTTGTATCAAAAATTGTTTAAAAATTTGTCTAAATGTATTCATTCAAACTGAACTTGTAAATAAGATTTAATTTTTTTTATGATACATCACAATGAACAATTACATTGAAATTATTTGGATAAGTATTAATATCAATATTATATCGAAGTAAATGCAGATAATTTGGTTGTCTACAGTTAGGTTTTCCTATTCAACTAAGATTGAATTCATAATATTTAATCTTTCTATTTTAAAAGTTGTGATCGAAATTATAATTTTTAAATATGCATGTGAATCAATTAGATCTCTCTATCATTTAAGGATGCTTATTAGAATTTAAATGAATAATGTAATTAATGAATGAAAGAAACCAAAAATGCCCTCGCTACCAATAAGGATAATTTTTCTTGTTGCATAACTGAACCCAATTCTCGTATCTGGATGAAAGATATGCCATCATCTCATGTTTTATTTAAGAGTTCTTTTAACTCCTGACTTCATGAGTCGGGTTACTCTTGACATACATCTTGAGCATTCGCCACTCCTGGAACGACTGGTCACCACTCGCATTCGGGTCTATTGAATGGCCCGAATTTCAATGATTACCGAGTCCACCCAAATGTAACGCATCCACTTCTCGCCAAATCAATCAGCGGGGATTTTCACGTGGTTATTATTTCGCATGTTCACGAGGATAACCAAACCCTTCTCTGATTAATCGTTTTCTGTCAGGTTCGCTTGAATTTATTTTCACCCCCGTTAATGCCATGAGTAGAGCCCCAGCTGGTGGGGGCTGTAACGCAGATTGGAACCACAGTTTTGGAAATCAGGTACACTTCCTGACACATCCCTCCTTCCCCCTTCTTCTCCTCTTAGTTTCCCAGGATTTAGGAGCGCTACCACAATCTGTCCTCCGGCTTAAACATGCGAAATTATCCGTCTGGATATGCCAGTAGCTCGCTCTCTGGTCCTGCTCTCAGGTGGTCGGCCGATAATGACATTAGCTGGGTGGTCTGGGACGCGTCGAGGTTATCCCATAATGCAATGCACCTGTAATTGGCCATCAGAGACATTCGCAGGACCTCTGCTGAATTTGGTGCGGCTATCACAACTCCTGAGGCTATCGGACAAAGAACTGTATGGAGGAAAAATAAATACTGTATTCACGCATGGATGATTGTGATTAGTTCCCATAATAAAAGACTGTGAGAAATGAAGCCAGCATTTCTGCAGAAAAAGCAATTACTTTTTGCTAACAATAAATGGAAAGTAATTTAAAAAAAAAAAAAATCCCTTCTACAATATCTGCAAAATAAGCTATGCTGTCTGCTTTTTAAAACAACTGTTAGTATTATATAAATAGTTTCAGCTCTCGATTATGCGTAACATTTTTCATACATATATATATATATACTGAAAAAAAAGGGGGGGGACAAACCAAGAATAATGAAAATGTTCTAAATCATTCCATCTTTCGGCAACTTTAAAAAAGCGGTTTTATTTATTTATCTATTTTTCATTCACCTGCTATTTATGTTCACTGCTTCTAGTTGATTTTCAGATGCAAGTTTAAAATGGGGAGTTGCCTTCGTGGGAAGAAGAATCAGATTTAAAACCTTAGTTTACGGTTCCAAAATAAACTAGTTTTATAATGAAGGTATATTTTCTTGATCATATGAATTAGTGAAATAATATTTGGTTTACAGATCAAGTATTGATAAAATTTATTAACTCTACCAACTAGTTTTGCCACGCTTTAACTGTTGGCATCTTCAGGGCACTGACATATAGCTTAAAACAATCTCACAATTATGAGTAATTGTAAAACTGACAAGAATAATTACAAATAAATTAGCATCGGACGTGACTGAAACAAGTATCGCGTTGTACAAAGTTAGCTAGCGGTTGCTAAGGAACTTCCTGTAGTTTGTGTTAAAGTTCATTTCTTATATTTTTAGAGATCTAATTAGGGTTTTCCATATCTCCGGGAGTATAAAACCTTGATTTCTGTTAAGGTTAATAGTAGACCGAGAGACTGTGGCTGCTTCTTTGAAAATTCTTGAATGGTAGTTTTCCTCTATGTAAGGGGAACAGCTTTTGTTCCACTCGATGGTTGGTTGTAGAGAAATGAGACGATAGGCCAATGTGCTCCTTTTGCCTGATTTCTAGGCTTCTTGAAGTCTGTCCGACGTAACTCGAGCCACATGAGCATGGAATATTATAAACACCAGCATATTTATAGAAGGGATGGTTATCTTATCTTTTGGAGATCTAAGTAGTTTACGAATAGTTTCTGTTGATTTGAATGTTACTCTTATTTTGTGTGGTTTGAGGAGGTTGGCAAGTTTGTTGGAGATGCCACAATACGGAATTGCAATAGTTTTTATATATTGAATATCTTCTTGTTCTCTTTGTGGTGGTTCAGAGAAAAGGATTTTTTTGACTAGTCTTCTTGGATAGCCATTCAAGTATGGATTGTTAGAAATTAATGTTAACTCATCTTGAAGGGTCTCATTGTCTGTTGTGTGATGCTAATAGCTCTTTTCTTTAACATGTGTACAATGCTGAGTTTATGTGAGATATAGTGAGAGGAGCTGAAATGTAGGTAGCGTCCTGTATTGGTCGGTTTCCTGTAACCGATAGATTTATGCTGCCATCAATTTTTTTTTTTTTTAAATAAACTGCATATTCAGTATGTCAAAAAAGGGGAAGGATAAAGGGGAAGGGTCAATAAAAATAGAACATAAAGAAGGAAAACGAGTTTGCTAATGTTTCACCTTTGAGTAAAAAGAAATTTGAAAATATGTAAATTTTATGTGACAAAGAACAAACTTTTGTGCTCTGCACAGAAGCTGCTGAGAGTAGAAGAAAGTATGAAATTTGCAAATCGTTGGACATAAAGGGCGAAAATTGTTTGATCATTAGTTGGTTTTCCTTCTAGCCTCCTCAGAACTTGAACGGCACACTGCGAAAATAAGCTAATGATCCACAAGTACATTTGCAAGTATAGTCGACTAGAGATCTGTTTTTACAGGAAATACCGGGAGATAATTATGTTTTTCGAATCAATCAACAAGCGGCATAAAACATAGTGCACCTCGTTTCGACTGCTATGGTCAGAAGAAGACAAATTGACATCCACGATGTTACATAATACGAAACCGATAGATATCGCTATATATTGTCCTAGAAAAGACAGCCTATTTCAGGACTCCTTGGATTTCTAGATCATTCCATTACAGTCCTGGATCTGATGTCATTGGTTATTCCTATACTTTGATCAAGCAGTCATTATGAAACAATGTTGGTCTGCTGACCCTTTTTAAGAAACTGCTATTCCCAGCGATACCATCAACAGGCTTCTGAAATAGAATAATCAAAGAGATCTGCATATATTGTAGGGAATCCTTTAATATTATGTGCATTATTTTTCCATTGGCCTCTTTCCAAATATGAATAAATCATTTCTCAACTTGTTTCTTCTTCTTCTTCCATTTGGATGTTCTAAATTTTTTTTGTTTATCAGAAAGTTTTGCTTCAACTTTGATCATGTTTTTTCAGAAGTTTTTGCAATATTCTTGCGCTTATGATTAAATGAAGTTCTTTCTCTGATTTTTTTATTGGTTGGATTCTTATTAATAATCACCATCGCTGATGTTTGGCTCATTCTTTGTCTTCTGTCCTTTCATTGGCCTTTTTAAATCTTTTAACAGTTCGCGGCGGACTGTGTGTCGTGGCTTAAGTTGCACTAGTACAGCAAGAAACACATTCACTTTTTGGCGGCGTACTCTTTTGCGCTCATTCAATCAGATGATATATCCTCTTAATGAACTTATACCATAAATAATAAACAAAATATATTTATTTAAAAACGAAAAGCATTACAAATTTAATATCCCTCTTCCCTGAATCCTACTTTCTTTCTCTTTTATATTTAAAAACTTGTGACCTTATCTGGCTTGCGACAATGACTGGGAGAGTATAAGGAAAGAAAACCTTAACCCCGAGAATACAAAAGTTGATATTGCTGGTCTACACTTTTCCAACAGTTTTCACTCACTGAGTACTGTTATTTTCTTTCTTTCTTTTATGTCGGCATTATTTGCAGGGACACGCTTTCTGTTTCGGATCGATTCTCTGAATCTCCAATGGCATAGCTATTTTCATTTATCCACGATGCTTGCAGTCCAAGTTTTAGAACTTTTTTTTGGATTTCACTGACATTTGACATGCAGAATGAACGCAAGGTAGCTAAATCCACGTGTTGTTATGGTCTTATATCTGTCGCTTCCGTGCGTTCATAAGATGTCTGTTTTGACTGGATGAAAAATAGAGCTTTTCCTATAGTAAAACTATTTGCCTGCATTACAAGATAGCCTATCTACAATTCAAAATACCTTTGTTTCTTTCATCCATGTAGAATTTCAATATCTCTTGTTATTATGAGAAAAACAGGCAGTTTCATTTCTCTGATAGTAAGGAAGAACCATAAGCGTGTGATGTGGATCAATATCTGCTTCTGTTTCCATTGCGTTTCTTTAGTGATGTACAGCGACATGAACTATAATACTTTTTTCTCTGGTGAGTTTTTGTAACGTTGGATGCAATTTCTAAACTGCTAATGATTTCCAGTTAAGACCATTCACAACCAGTTTAATCACTACAACCACCATTAGAATCTCGATTCAAAGAATCATAAAAAGTTGCTCACTTATGAACAAAGATATCATGCAAACATTGGTCAGAACTGGAACTTGTCTTTCACCACCACCATCACCACATTTTTTTATTTTTTAATTTCAGTGTTTTTTTTTTTTTTTTTCTTCAAAGCGATTGGTTTTCATCAATATAGAATAGTCTTCCGAAACCCTATAAATAAATAGTTCACCGGTATCCTGTCAATAGTTATTAAGGTTAGGTTAGAAACTGACGAGGAACAATTCTCTTCCATGACAAAGTAGAGTGTTTTGTGGTACATCATGTTCCACAAAACATCCAACAAAAGATTCATCAAATCGGTCGGGAAATTAAAATATCGGCTGTATAATATTTTATTGACTTTCATATTCCTTTCTCTCTATTTCTGATGAAAAGCAGATTAAGTATTACTTTATTTATCTTAAACTTTGAAAACCTTTCAAATCTGAAACTACAGGTTAAGATTTCATTGCATTCGTTTAATGATACGACGGGAAACCCGATGATAAATTACGCTTTTTCATCACATACAAACGATGCCAATATATAAAATGCCTTGATGAATGTAGCTCTATTTAATGATAGGAGTGAGTAGCTCATCTTCAAATGCAGATGAAGTCACTTGTCTTCTTCAAGTAAAGGAGGAAAAAAATGTTGAGTAACTGGTTTGCGGACATGCATTTAGCTGTAACTAGAAGAAAAATATATCAGTTAAGAGACAAATACAAGAAAAATGAAAAACTAATTCAAAAGAATTTTCTGTTTAACTAATAGACTTTAGCCCAACGTTATGAGTGAAATATCTCAAAGAAGCACTCGAGGAAAAACAAAATCCACAAATATTTTTAGAAGTTGAAAAATGAAAATAATTGAGCTCAAAAATAACTTACTGGCATTGTGCGACAAACTCAGCTTTTGACTAAGATAGCCTTACCTTACAGATACTGACTAAAATCTGAATAATCGATATTCGGAAAATTTAAAAGGGACAAAGTTAATAAGAACAGAATTTCTATTAAAATATACATATTTTTTTTAATAGCAAGAGTTTCACCAGAAGTCATATAAAGTAACCTGGTATAATTTAAAATATAAGCCTGTTATATATTTCTTAAAATTGGAGCCAAAAGGCTTCAGTTGAGCGATGCAAAATTATATACGTAAAGTGAAAGTTTCGTAAAAATAAGTTGAAAAGAGTTGACCGTGAATGCCGGCAAGTGTGTTCTCGTAAGCTAGCTCTCTGGTGAACTTATTTTTACGAAACTTTCATAGTTTCTACATTCGGCTTTGAAATAATGCTGGATCTGATGTCCACTTTACTTATATAATTGTGTTACTTAATATTAATGTATATCATATATACATATCGTTACATTCATAAAGTACTATTTTAATTATTAAAATGCAACTATAATCTTAATTATAAATAATTTTACAAAGAATGAAGACGCTCGAAAATTAAGACACTGTCTCGAGTAGCAAATCTTATGAAAAAGTTCGGGAACCACTGATATAGAGCAAGCTAGTAATGGTATGAAAAATTATTATAGCTTTTCGGTCTATCCAGATTCTTACAACGCATACATTTTAAGTGAACGGATTTTGATGAAATAAGATTCATGAGATCCTTCAGAAAGTTTTGGAGTTGCTTCATTTTGATTTAAATTTGAGAAGTTTAAGCATCTAAATAGTGCACAATATAGAATAATATTGATTAATAACCTCTCATATTTTACAAAACCATGAGAAGAGGGAGAAAAGCAAAAGGAGATCCTACATCATATTAAGGTGGACGTCATTTGAAGAATAGGATGGCCTCCTTTCGCTGCCATTACCTACGTAAGCTTACGGGGCATATTTTCCACAAGCTTATGCTAGTCATCGATGAGAATTTTTCACCATTCATCCTGCAGGCATATAATGAGTTCCTAGACTGTTGTGGTGCTACAGTTCATCCCACTGGTGTTCAATAGAATTGAGATAAGGTCTCTGTGGAGACCAGTCAAGTGTGGTGACATTCATGCCCACAAACAATGCAGTTACAGACGCAGCCTTATGACATGCTGCCATTGTCTCTTGCTGAAAGAGATAATGTCAGTTTGTAATAGAAACACCACAAAGTAGTAAGCATTGCATTGTCCAGAATTTCAGATGCTCTCGGAGATTTGTAGATGCTCTCGGACTACTGTTTGTAGCTCTTGCTACAAATAGTAGTCCGCGGCTAAACCAGGAAAAAAACATCACACCGACACCTCCAAATTTCATAGTTGGGGTTACACACTCTGGTAGAAGACGTTCACCGGGCATCCGTTACACCCACACCGTTTCTTTTGCTCGGTAGAGAGTGTAGCTCCATAATTATTAGTCATAATTAGTCGCTCCATAATACAGCTTTCCAGGCATCCACGTCCCAGTGTACGCGCTCTTTGCACCACTGAAGACGACACTCATGTTAGTTCGGGTATTGTGTGTGTGTGTGGGGGGGGGGGGTACTGCCATCGAAAACCATGTTGTGAGCCTCGGTTCTGAATGTTTTTGTGCAAATGAGTGTTCCAGCCCGGAATTTCACATTCAACGTGTCGGCCGCCGAATAAGATTTTATATATTATCCTTCATAGCAACCCACGGTCACCTTCGGTTACTTGTGGTGGGTCGTCCGCTGGGGGTAACACTTGCAATTGACTTCCTGTACTTCCATCTCAGTATGGTATCACCCATTGTTGACCTGGGACAACCCAATTTGTCGAGCAGATAGGCCTGCAACATGGCATCCTATCACAACATGTCCCTTTCAAATTTCGTCAGTTCCCTTCTCGCAGTCATTTCATCCGGACACAGTTGCACTGACTTGAGGGCATCATGTTCCTCCATTTTATACCGGCTACACGTCAGTTTACATAGCAAGATGCACTTTGCGCATGAGGGATATCCGTTCACTTCTTTTCAAGCTGTGTGTGTATCCTTAATTCATTTCTATAACTGGAAAAAGTTTAAAAACCAGGTCAAATTTGAACTTCATCATGTCGATTGGCCTCCGTCAATAACAGAGATATTTTTTGGCTGGAAATATCTCGCTTCTATATCCGTGTAGAACGTGATTATCCTTTATACGGATTTTCAGCTAAAGATGAAATAGCCGGTCTCATACAGAGGTGGAAAAGTTTTTAACCTCACAAACATCTAACAGTTCAGAAAATCACGTGCAGCTAACAAACAGTACATTTGTCACTTAACATTAAGTGCTTCGATCGTAATCTCAAACAAAGTAATCCAACACAACACAAACCCATGCAAACTATTTGTGTCAAAGATAGTCTGGCGCAACTTGAAATAAGGAGTTATCGCTGTTCATTTATTTATATCAACAGTGATTAACCATCTGTAATCGCTGTTTGTTTTTAGTTAGCTATTAGAAATCACGTAATGACAAGTTTTATAATAATCACATTAGGTTATAAATAAATTAGCTGTGGCTGGTTTCATCGTTAAAAATAACACCTAATTTGGATCTTGCGAGTTTCTAAACGTTTTCATATTACAACAGTTGCCTCCGCAAAATGTGTTTTTCTTATTCTGGACCATTTTACGAACGGGAGAATATTCAAAAATGCTGGCCTAATAGAGAATGGTTTCCTGAAGAAAAAAAAATACTGCCGTCTCTCTTTGAAGTTGTTGAAGTAACCTTCAGCGATCATCTCATTTTTGGTGGGATATTCGAACCCAGGCCTTCCACCAAACAAAATATTTCGAAAAAGAATTAGTTTATAGAGCTGATGTTAAACATTTACGTTTCGTGTTTGTATGAAATGCTAATTTCGTATCCAGAAAACTTTATTAGCATTCAAGCTTTCTTCTTCTTTTAATGACTTCTCCTATCTCTGTCTCGCCATTCCAGATGTTCACACAAGATGACTTTCTTTTATGTAACGTATTATGAAAGGCTTCGTTACAATATAAACGGAACCATAGCAAACGAGAAATCAAATATGCAAAACAC
The DNA here is from genome assembly GCF_054136105.1 of Typopeltis vanoorti. NCBI lineage: Eukaryota > Metazoa > Arthropoda > Arachnida > Uropygi > Thelyphonidae > Typopeltis > Typopeltis vanoorti. The sequence continues at coordinate 53,104,896 of NC_143568.1, read as the reverse complement.
GAAATAAATCTCAATTAATTATATGAGGAAGTGTGTGAGACGATTTTTTTAATGATCGCAACATATAAGAGACTCTGTGGTTCATTCTGTTTCTACGAAATCCTTTAGTTGGATTTTAGTTGGAAAGCGACCAAAGTTCAATTAAATTTAAAGTTTTGCTGAAGAAAACTTTAAATTTAATTCCATGTATTAATGAAACATTGTCCATTTCTTACCACCACCACCTTAATCATCCGATTTTCTTATGGAGTTATTTAAGTGATGGCTTTCTGTATTTGATTCAAATCAGAATGTCAAATCTGAGTTAAATTCCAGATTAAAACAAATAAACAAACTACAAGAACTGAGAGTGACGACCATTATGACATATCTTAAAGTATTCGGTTGGAGTTCAAAAGCAAGTGGAGATGTTACTTCATACGTGCTTGTAAACCACTTTAGTTCCAATTTCTGGAGGCTAAGTTTATACTCAATCTATGTTCTGTCCATGCAATCAAAATGGTGGGAGTAAACAAAGGTATGCAGTATTCACTTGATTTCTCTTATGCGATTAGCCATCTTACTCTCTCTCTCTCTCTCTCGCTGGTAGCTGAACATTGGTAACGGTGCAACGGTACAACAAATTATAACAAGAGAGCATGACTGTGATAACACAGTCACACGAATGTCTTTGTTTACACCAGCTATTTAGGCTGCGTAAACAGAGTACTGTACATTATCACTGGTATTCCAAAGATGATGTTGTCGTAGTATATAGTAGGTAGCAGTAGTATTTGAAATCAAAGAATCATTTGTGCTAGTTAGTTACGCTATGTTGTCCGCATGCTATTTGAAAGCATGTCTGCATACTTCGTCTGCTGTTCACTGTTTATTAGCTTTGCTAACTTGTTGATCGATGATATAATGGATACTGACGTGTTTAATCCAGCTGTATTCTCCTGATTGCCAGCAATGGAATGACGAGTTTAAATTATGCCGGAGAGACATGTACTATTTGAGATTTAAAAGGTATAGTCGACATATTTAATAATCCCAAAGATACCGTATAATCCCAGAGTTATACGAATTCCTCATTTCCTTTACGACATCTGTAATTAAGCGGTTTAATGTCTGCTCTTTGTGAATCAGTCCTCGTTAACATTTAGGCTGGCATATTCGGTTAAATGGGAATTTATAAGCTGGTGCAGTCAGATATATTATAGATATTTCTTAATTATTTCATTCCTAGTTTTTTTTTTTTTTTTGCCAAAAGTAACTGCTTGGAATTTTTTATACTTCATAATACTTGAAGTGCCCGAGCATTGGCAAATGCCTTGAATTTTTTATATACATGAGAACCATTTAAACGACGTAAGTAATTTATGCTTTCACCAGGTTTTCATCCTTAATAGAATTATTAAATAAATGTTTTAATTGGGAAAATTATTACAATAAGGAATATTATAATAAGAAGTTTTATTTTCATATCACTAGATGCATTAAAAACACATAGACAGACTACAAAGTAAATAGCTGTTCTTTTATATATTCTGCATATGAATAAAATAACATTAATCTAGACACTATACTCAGATCTCATTCCAAATAACGCATTAACTTCAGAAATGTGTTCACTTTATTTGTTTTTAATGCTTTTTTCTTTTTTTTTTTGTATTCGCGCAACTTTGATGTCAGAGAAAACATGGAAAATGTCCTTTAACCATTTTAACTATATTTTTTATGGTAAGATTTATAAGTAAGCTTCCATCTTGGAGCACGTCACTTGAAGGGAATAGAAACGAGTAGTTCATATAATATAACTACTCCACTTGCAGCCGCTGTCGTCTCTCAGATTAATGAAACGTCAGTGGCATTTAAGAACCTCTAAAAATGCTGGATCCAACTTTTGAGGAAGTGAAAGATTTCTCATACATTTGGTATTAAAAGCGGACACTGGAACAACTCCCGAAAGAGCAGAATCCCATAAGTTCAAATGAGAAAATTAACCAAACAAACTTGGAAGCAATTGTTTTTCCTTTATCTGGGAAACAGAAGAATTTTAGATTCGAAGTACATCAATCACAGGATGAACGTTTTATATGTTTGTTTAGAACATATAAAAATTGGGACTAAATGTTTCAATAAAGATGATATTTTAGATTTCCATAGCGTTTTCTTAAATTTTTATTTATTTATTTATTTTATTATTTATTTTTTTTTTTTGCAGAAATTCATTCACAAAAATATATATATTTAGTCATTAGACCTGAACCACCTCATCTTCTAATTATGGTTACGAAAACAAATCTGGGGAGGTCATGGGCTTTAAGAGTCTATAAATATCGCTGATTATTATATATTACTATATTAATTGGCAAACGAATGAATACTTGAATCATCTTCATCACCTTTATTACTGGGCACTTGCAGATCCTTGAAAGATCACCACCGGTTGAGTATCCTCAACATAATTTTAACCATAATTCTAACCATAATAGGATAAGATATGTATATATATTTTCCCCATTTCATTATATATAATTAAACTATTCAACGGGCCTATTTGCATGATGAAAAAAGTTTAGTCAGTCATCACTATTAGTTGAAAAGTCCTTAATTTTTGTTTCAAAAATAATGTTTATTTCTTCTTCTCCTCCTCTCCTCAGTCTAATGGTTTCCGTAATAATACTATTTTACTAGGGATTAATCGTTGCCTTCCTTGTCCGATAACTTTTTTTTTTGTCTGTAGATATGTGTTAACGTTTACTGTTTTGAGGGATGAAAAAACAATTTTCTTTAGGAAACTCCGAAAAAAAAAAAGAAACCCCCCCCTCTACCTCCGAATGAGATTGGCCAAACACACCTGATGAAAACCCCTGATAAAGATTCTTCAAGTCCTGTATGGGATTCGCATCATGAATCTTTCTACCCAATAGCTTCGTCTATATCGACTGAGCTACGAAGGCTCTCAATGTTTAATTATCATAAACTTGATGTCTTATTAGACTTGAAAACCAATGCACGTATAATAAACCCATAATGCATTAATATGCATTTAAGAATTTCTAAAAGTCTCGCTCAAGTGAGCATAATCTCTAAAGTTACTCCGGTTTCGTTGCCCTGCACAAATCCGAAGAATCATTTGATTCACTAATGATTTTGATTCAAAAATGATTTTGGTATATGATCGAATTTATGTGCAAATTATCAACAAATCAGAAATAATTTTGTTCCTAAGGAGGATTTCTTACTTGCTTCAGTCAAGTCGAAAGTGTTTATGTAGGGAAGTAAGTTAATTGTGCAGATTTTTGTCTACTGTAACAAAGAATCAAGTAAGAAGCACCATTAAGTATGACAATTGTTTATTTACACTGGCACCTACGGAGTCTAGTCTGTCTAGAGACATGAGACAACAATGTGCTTGTCTCATGAAGGCAAACACATTGTTGGACGTTTCAAAACAATGAAGAGACAAAAAACGTGACATAAAAACGTTTAAAATTTGAATAGATTTATTTTTTTACACAACGGTAATTTCCTTTGAAAAGCCAAATAGTCAGATTACTTTGGTAACACACACACACACACACACACACACACACACACACACACACACACACACACACACACACACACACACACACACACACACACACACACACACACACACAGGGCTAATTAACTTCCGTCTTAGACCGCCGCTAATTCGGTTTCGGTTGGAAACAGGCCCTTGAAGAAAATGTTTCCTGCGTCTCTGATCGAAATCACCTGAATTTCATTTGAGGGTGGTAAATAGGTAGATATCTTACGGACTATATTGCCGATACATTTGTTGGATTGGTTAACGTAAACAAATTCTCTCTCTCTCTCTCCCTTTTTATTTTGTGTGTGTGTGTGTGTGTGTGTGTGTGTGTGTGTGTGCGTGCGCGTGCATTCCTTATACCAGAATTACAAAAGTAATCTGATTGAAATGAATACATTACCCTTCTCCATAGTTAACCATGTGTTTAATTAATGCTAGTTGCTCATCAATTACATTAGCCGATTATCAATTCCTTTCAGAAGCGCTGAACAGCAACACGCATTTCAAACCACATTCATCTATATATTAGTAGTGCTCTCGATGCTCTTCAATGATAATCTCTCTCTCTCTCTCTCTCTTTCTTTCTAATTGTGCCTTGTGCATTGACATCTTTTCCAAACATTTTGCATTCACTCCCACTTCAACAAATGGTATGCAAAATGATTACCATAATGGACTTTATTTATCTGCAAAGTGTAATTAACATCAATTACAGATGTTTACTTAATACCATTGTAATGATGAAGATTTCAATTAACCGCTTCTTTAGAAGTGTACACATTTTCTTGGATAATATTTTATACTAACCACAGTGACAATACGTCTTCTTTTTTTCTTTTTCTTTTTGGCACACATAACCGCCTTCCGTTGGTCATTTACACTTACCATATCCTCATTAAGATGTTATTGAAGCCCTGTACTTTCTTTATACTTTATCGAGTCATTAAATTTGCAACCTAAAGATAATATCCTAACCAGTTATTATTTTTTTTCCCTCTAAGGTAAACGCTAATGATTATTTCTTGCCCATTTATTATTATAGTTGCTTCATCACCGAAATATTTTGCTACATACCAGACAGTGCAATCTTATATTTTTATTATTATTTTATTATTTTTTTTTTAAGTTCTTGGTAATTACTTCCTTTTGTTGTTCATTTGTTCAAAGGAGGGCCTCGTGGAGCCTTTGTATTTAATCATGCCTAAATTCTGTTATAGCATTTTTTCTCCCTATTTTTCATTGAAGCTCTTTTCACTTTCAAAGTATATATATGTATATATATATATACTTTGAAAGTGATATACTTTGAAAATATATACTTTGAAAAAAAAAAAAATATATATATATATATATATGAGAAATAGAAATAGAGAGAAAAATTGTGGAATCTAGAGAAATCATCCTCAATCCTGTTCATCTAAATAACAACTTAAGCTACAACCTCCCAGATAGTCATTCAGCTGTAATCATGTACTGGCGTTCACGTGATGCACCAAACACGCATTCTCCCAACAATGCAACAAACGAAAGAACAGCTTTAAATACAACTACAACGTTTTCATGCTAATTATGTGTAAAGACTGTCTGTGTTGTTCATAGTCTTTAAACCCTCAATGTTTAGTGTTTTTTCTTTCATAATGTCACCTGAAGAAGGCTGTTACAGGCCGAAACTAGTAGTGTGTTTATATTAAAACCTTTTTACTTAAATCTCGGTTCTAGTCATTTAATTCTTCATAAATAAATAAATAAATAAATATATATATATATATTCTTTGACTACTTCTTTGACTACAATACTGTTTCCCATTGTAAAATATGGTCTAAAACGTTATAAATGTATCGAAAATTATATATTAAAAACTAAAAACTTGTCTATATTATATACAAAAACCTGCCTACCACGTCAGTTCACACTTCAATCACAAAGAGATGAAACTCAGAAAACAAAAATAGCAACTTGTGACAAATGACAACGTTCAGTTGGATTACTTGACACAATAACCAATCACACTGTGACACAACCTCTATCGTGTCACAGCTATCATGCCTCGTCTTCTGAGCGGTTTGAAACTACTAGAACGCTAAGAATTTGACCCTATGCGCAATTTGTAGTTCTTTTCAAAGGACTCAAAGGTGTATGTATTTTAAACGCACACCCGAGCTATTAATGCGAATGTGATGCAAAGTTTACACGTCGAAAAGTGTCCTCTTCATGAAGTATTAGTATGTGTTTAATTTTAGGAATCACGTGAAGTCTAGAAACAATTAGGGGAGTCTTTAACGGGATTAAATGCAAAAATATAATATAATATATATATATATATTAAGGTATTTTTGTGTCCGTTAGTGAAATTATTTCAATTTTTGAAACGATCTTAAATTATTTCAATTTTTAAATTATATATTTAGTTTAATCCTTTATCCAAGTGTAAGCAAACAAAGTCTGCGCCTGAAATATCTTCAGGACTGGGGCAACTTGTGGCAAAGGTGGACTATGTTCTCATCCCTTTCCTTAGTATCCCATAATGCAAAGCACATCTCCTTGTGGATATGTATAATGTCATGCATTATGGAAAGGATCACTACCAAGACTGGTTTCGACCTTTATTGAGGTCTCTTCAGTGGGAGCCAGACCCAGAGGTGATACCAAGGTTGAAGGTGATATCAAGGTTGAAGCAATGCATAACTCGTTAAACTAAATATATAATTTATAGTCTAACCAAGTGAGAAAAAACTTCCAATATCTTTCTCTAATCCAGAGTAATTTAATAATAATATGTGACCTTTTGGCAACTGGCATATGGAAATATGAGTTCTGCATTGCTTCAACCTTGGTATCACCTCTGGGTCTGTCTTCCACTGAAGAGCCTCAATAAAAGTCGAAACCAGTCTGGGTAGTGACCCTTCCCATAATGCATAGTATTATATATGTTCGCAAGGAGATGTGCTTTGCATTATGGGATACTAAATAAAGTGATGAGAACTTAAACCACTTTACCACGAGTTGCCCCAGTCCTGAAGATATTTCAGGCGCAGACTTTGTTTGCTTAAACTTGGATAAAGGATTAAACTAAATATATAATTTAAAAATTGAAATAATTTAAGATAATTTTAAAAATTGAAATAATTTAAGATAATTTTAAAAATTGAAATAATTTCACTAAAGATCGCTAATTTCACTAACGAACATAAAAATATCTTAATCAGTCCCAACAATGAGAAGCATTTATAAATGGTTTATTTCAAGTTCCTGTATATTCTGCACTCAGGATTGAATAATTTCATTGCATTTGATATTAAGTGCGGAATTTGTCATGTGGTAACTTTTAGAAAGAAATCACACCTCATTTGAAAAATGAATAATGAAAAACACTTATATAAACATGCACGATGATTTAGATAAAAACCATCAAGATTAAAAAAAAAATTACTCATATGCCCCAGTCTTGAAGATACTGCAGGCACAAACTTACTTTGTTTGCTTACACTTGGATAAAGGATTAAATATATAATTTATAGTCTAACCAAGTGGTAAAACACTTCCAACATATTTCAATTTTTCTTTTATCTTGACAAAAGTATTTAAATTATAACGAATTATGTTATATGAAACGATGTGAAATATGTCAGGATAGCATTGAATATTGTTTACAATAATATTGAACGTTAACATGTTTTAATATATATATACAACTGACCAGTTTAGGTCAGTTCTCCTCTCCTTGGGAATGGGATTTTTCGGCCCCTCAAATAGAAATTTCCAGAAAAAAAAAGCTGTAAGATTATTTATATATCAGTGTTAATTTCAGTAAATACAAATTTAATGGTTAATTTAATAGTTAGCATCCGGAAGTTATATTCGTCCCATGTTCTTTATATTATGCTGGTCAAGTTGGCTGAGTTGTTAGCAATATCCGTTTTCGACCAACAGACTGCGGGTTCGAATCCTGGCATGTACATGGATGTTTTGAGATTGTCTTTAGGTGGGAGATGAAGTTTTTTGCGTAATGTGAAGCCAACTGATAAGCAAGTCTTCGGTCCAATTGGAGGCTTGAGGAACTTGAAAAAGTGCCATGTTCGCTCTCTCAGAGTTTCAAGTTTTTTTCGGATTTAGGGTTTTAAATTCATGTGAGTAATCTTTTTTAATGTTGATGGTTTTTATCTAAATCATCGTGCATGTTTACATAAGTGTTTTGTATTCTTTTTTTTTCAAATGAGGTGTGATTTATTTCTAAACTTTACCACATGACAAATTCTTCACTTAAGTGTATTTCTGGTTTAACCCTATTTCGAAGGAATGGGTTATTTGCATGGCAAATTTCGGAAGTGTAAACCAAAGGATTCACTGCTTGACTTCTAAGAAAATGAAATTCTCCAAGCTGCTCTCCGATTCAGTGCATTAATATTTTTTCCCCAGAAGCATATTAGATACTTGAAAAGAAGCTTGATTTCATATCTTCCATTGAAAATCCTCTACTGTTTTAAAACTATAAGACGAAGAAGAAACGCTAGCCCATAATGGAAAAAAAAAAATCCAATGATTCTTCAAAGTTACAATGAATGAGAAACATAGTCTAAAATTTTAGTTCGTTGGGCCACAGAAAAGTCTTCTAGAGCCCTTGAACGCAAAAGTGCATGAAACAAATAGACATAGTAACGTCGCAAAATGCTTACAGCTGTTTTTTAGTATTATTTTCGAATTTTAGATGAAATTAGATATTCAGGGTTTACAGACGGATAACTTTAAAAATACCAAATTTCATTTGTGTATGTTGAATAAATATATTTAGCGATAAAAGAATCTGAAAATAAAATGCTAATTTAGTTCAAAGTTGTTAACTCCATGTATAGTAACTATGTCTTATTTGCGGTTTTACTCCACTGCTGTTTTATCTTAGCATTATTATACGACCGATATTAATATGATCGCTTACAAGATAAACCATTTAGTCTGCTGTCTGCTGAATAACTCGAGCGCAAACAGCAGACTAAGTGGTCTACCTCCATCTTATTTGTAATTTGTATCCAACTTCTTCGCATTTCGGGCTCGGCTTATCATGGTGATAGAGGTCTGAGAGATAGATCGTGATTTTGGGTGAACACCGTTAAACTGTTGAAATAACACTACAAGCGTTTTAAAGAACACTTTCAAAACAATTTAGAAGAAAGAGAGAGAGAGAGAGAGAGAGAGAGAGAGAGAGAGAGAGAGAGAGAGAGAGAGAGAAATTTAGTGAGGATTAAAGTGGGCCAACAATAATATTACTGTATTATTGTTGGTCCACTAACCCTAAGTACAGAGTGGGAAAAAATGTACTAATTATTTTTGAATGCTTTTCGTATGGATTACGATTAACAGAATTCATATCATGTCTACAGCGAACTAATAATTAAGCGCAACGTCTTGTGTGTCTAATTCCATTTTTCCGTGCTTTTTTTTCAAAGTTATTCTTTAGATCGGTAAGCGAGTGCCAGTATTAAGAAACAACCAGTTGCGACTTTCGATGGAATATAATGACAGAAGAATTGAAAGAAACAAATAAGACAAATTTGAACAAATTCGAAAGAGTAAGACAGAAATACCCAACGAAAAGGATGTTGGGCAACTGCGGACCACAAAATAACAACAACAATCAACCAAGGAGAGATCGCAAGTGACGAGCAGCACGCTGAAATAAGGCCACTTCTGCTCTCTAATAGTTACTTGTGACGACAGTTTGGTGGATGTGCTTGTCCGTTATTACGACTAGTAGCCGTACTGTGACTTGAGTTCCCTCCCTCGCATCTGTCTTGTCAATCTAATGAATGGACAACAGCGAAAAACACAACATCGATCGGAAAAGGAAGAAAGACTATCGATCGTTCTTGTCCGCCTATCCTCCCTTGGTGGGAAGGAGGTCTGTGTAGCATGTGTGGTCACAAACCAAATAAATCTAGCTACAAGGAAACTACAATAGAATTCTTAAGAGTATTTTTTATTGCAAACTTTCCAGCATTTCTTCTTTTAAATTATCGTCGCACGCGTTAGCAAAATGTGGATTTCTTTCTGCACAGAATAACCTTCGATAAATATAAGAATTCTCGGAAGTTGCCATGCACTTTTCTATGAAGACAATAACGACACAGCTTTCGGTGTTTGTTTTACACTAGTTTAATTACGTATAAGTATGAGAAAGCATCTCCGTAGTTCAGTCTATAAAGGCCCTTCTGTCGGAAAGAAGTGGGTCTGAATGTACGGATCCTATCCAGGAAGAGAACTTTTTTAAGGACTTTTAAACTGAAGGTGTGTTAACAAGTCTCAATACGATGGATGGTGGTTACTAGAAGTTTAGTCCTGGAAACTTGGGATTTTTTCACCCGACAAGACAGAAGCTGACTCCAGATAATATGAGCTTTCTCTTTCCTGTGCATATAATGACAGAAAAGAAAAAGCATTCTTAAAAGACAATGAAATACAACTTAACGGGGTTTTTTTTTTATGTCGACTTGGTTGAAGGAGTGAGCTTCTCTAAGGTGGCACATAGAGCAGGATTCCGGTCTATGTAAAAAAAAAAAATATACAAAAAAATATATATGTAAGCACATAAATAAAATGCAAAATATAAACATATAAAAATACAAGAAAGTCGTAAAATATATATATATATAATTACTGAATCAGTTGTACGTATACAAAATTACTTAACATACTTTCAACAACTTCCATTTTACACCTAGTAATGATTTGCGCTACTGCATCAAGCAAAAAATATTCTTCTTTGTATCATTCATATTAAGAGTTTAAAGGTTGAAATGATGATAATACTATTCATATATCTTTATATACTAACTAATTCATTAATATCTAAGATTGTGAAAAGTGTTATCTAATAATGCATTTTCTAATGAGTTATGGAATTTTCTAGCAGCCTGCTAAAGAAATAATTTGGGGTTTTTTGGGAGTCAACTATCCAATTATAAAACATGTTCAGTAAAGGAAATATACTCTCACTATTCACAGAAAACCGCAATAGATACTTTGAGCGACTACCTGTGCTCACATCTAACAGATTCTTATTAAAACATAAAGAAAGAAAATATCCATGTCTCAGTTTACTCGGATGAAAGCAAGATTTAGTTCCTTGTATGTTATAATGGATGTACTCTGTTACACACGGTTACATGATCTGAATACATGAATATGATGATCTAACCTGATCACGTAATTGCGTGATATGGATAAATTTCATGAGGATTGGTGCTTATAGTACAAAAACTCTTACATTTATGAGTCCCCGCTTGTGAAGTTCATATTTACTTGTTTAAATTTTTGTGCTGTCCATTATAATTGTTAATTTTTATTGACAGGCATTTTGTCGAAAATTAGCAATTCAATTAATAGACATCAAAGTCATAGAAGAACGTCACATAAAAAGGAAGAATACGTCATGGTGTGAAAATTAACAGCCATTGATAACTACAACTCAACTTCTTTTGTTTGTTCTGTGTGAGAAGTATAATGTGTTTTTATTATTATTATTATTATTGTTTTAAACCACAGAGTGCATTTCTGTTTGTTTTGATTAAAAAAAAAGAGATAAGTGACTACAATTTATTTTTTAAATTATTTTTTATTAATAATAATAATGTTTTTATTGATATCTAAAATATTTACATATATACTCATTATGTATATATGTTACATATATATGTAAATAAGTTTTTTTTTACCTTGGGAATAATGTATATTAGGGTTACCAAGTAATATTATAAACTTGGTTATTTTACTCCTAATCCCAAGTAAGCAACCAGTTAAGTTTGCGCCTGAACGTAGTTCAAGTCTAAAGGTATGTATATGTATGTTACATATACATATATCTTACATATATTATATTACATATATAACATTGCAACATATTTGCAGGCGTACACTTCTGTGGCTAATTGGTTCAAAAGACATATTTCGGTGATTACAACACATTTTTTATTATTCAGTTACACAACATACTGAAATAATAGTTCCCGACAAGTATCGGAAATCGTAGGATTTACATCTTCAGGGGGTAAATAGTATAACTTAAAGTTTAAACAAGAGAAATTAATAAATACAAATCATAACCGTCTGGCCATTTATAAACTCAAATAACAGAATGCAGATATAAAACGTTATTGACGTTGAACAATACTGGACGATACTGGACGATCACGTGTTCTTGTTCTCGTTCATACAGTCCGATATCAGATTGAGGTACATTTTTTATTAGAGCTGACCACACTTGATGGAGAATTAAACCTTGACTTTTATTGCATTGGGTTGGGTTTTTCAGCATATGAGCAGCTTCTTTAAATTTTCTTATGTAGCAGTTGTTTTCTATGTATGATATCGTCGTTTTTTGCCAGAGTACATTGTGTCCAGTGGAAGTGGTATGGAAAGCAAGACACGTTTTTTGTTCTATTGTACGTCTTTTTGGTGTTCAGCCATGCTTATTTCTCCAGATCTTCCTGTCTGTCCTACGTAGCAAATCGCACAAGAGCAATAGATTTTGTAGACTCCTGGTTCTTTAAGAGGATGATGAGGTGGTTTTGGTGGATGTAGGAATCTTGAGATTTTTTCGATAGAAAGGAAGTCTACTTTTACATTGTGATTGTTCATTAATTTCGCTAGCTTATCTGTAACATTTTTGATATAAGGAAGCGAGATTGCGTTTTTGTAATCCTGTTTTATTGTGTTGTTAGTTGGAGGTATTTTAAAGATTCTCTTGATGGTTTTTGTTTCATACTCATTCTGTTGGAGGATTTGTTTTAAGTATTTTAGTTCTTCATTACATCTTTCTTGTGTGCTGGAGATATTGTATGCTCTGTCTCGAAGAGTTTTAATTAAGCTTATTTTTTTTGTGAAGGATGTTGGTGTGAGGCTGCATTTAGAAATCTTCCTATATTGGTAGGCTTCCTATATACTGAGAAGGAGAGTTTATTTTCTTCATTAACTTCTAATAGAATATCTAGAAAAGGACGTTTTCTATTTTCTTCTTGTTCTAAAGTGAATTTTATGCTGTTGTGCAAATTATTGAGATAATCTTTAAAATTGATAAGTTCATCTGTTGTTCCATTTCACATGATGAAAATATCGTCTACATAGCGTAGCTATATTTTTGTTTTTTTATGGTAATTCTTTAGAGCATTGTTTTCAAATTTTTCCATAAATAGGTTTGCTAATACCGTGATAATGATGAACCCATGGCCAGTCCTTCTTTTTGTTCCCAGATTCTGTCTTGATAGTTGAAACAAGTATTCTTTATACAATGTTTAAAAAGATCTAAGATGTCCGGAGGGAAGAGGTCTTCTAGGAGATTCAAAATTTCTTGTCTCGGGACGTTTGTAAACAAGCTGATAATGTCTAGACTTGCTAAGATGTCTGATTGACCAATATGTATATCTTTCACTTTTTCTATGAATTGTACTATTTTACAATGTGTACTATTGTAAATGTGTACAATGAATACGCTTGCCTTAAAAAACTAAAGGTAACAAAATTATTGTCATAATCAAAGCAGATAAAGGCAACGCAACTGTCGTTTTAAGTGCTACAGAATATGATAATAAAATGAAAAGTCTCCTGGAGTATATAAACACCTACAAACCCTTACACAGAGACCCGACTTGGCACACACACACACACAAAAAAAAATGATCTCATAAAAAAGTGTCTCTCTGAAGAACTTTAAAAATACTTACAATCAAAACATCTTTTGATACCAATAATCTATGGTGTTCCAAAGATCCACAAGAAAGATATACCTTTAAGACCAATAGCAGATGGAAGAGATTCACCGAATTCCAACTTGGCGAAATACTTCACCATCATGATCTCACATCATATAGGAAAAACATCTTCCTTCATACAAAATAGTACACATTTCATAGAAAAAGTGAAAGATATACATATTGGTCCACCAGACATCTTAGCGAGTCTAGACATTATCAACTTGTTTACAAACGTCCCAAGACAAGAAATTTTGAATCTCCTAGAAGACCTCTTCCCTCCGGACATCTTAGATCTTTTTAAACATTGTATAAACAATGCGTTTTTCACCTATCAAGACAGAATCTGGGAACAAAAAGAAGGACTGGCCATGGGTTCATCATTATCACCGGTATTAGCAAACCTATTTATGGAAAAATTTGAAAACAATGCTCTAAAGAATTACCATAAAAAAAAAAAAATATAGCTACGCTATGTGGACGATATTTTCATCATATGGAATGGAACAACAGATGAACTTATCAATTTTAAAGATTATCTCAACAATTTGCACAACAGCATAAAATTCACTTTAGAACAAGAAGAAAATAGAAAACGTCCTTTTCTAGATATTCTATTAGAAGTTAATGAAGAAAATAAACTCTCCTTCTCAGTATATAGGAAGCCGACCAACATAGGAAGATTTCTAAATGCAGCCTCACACCAACATCCTTCACAAAAAAAATAAGCTTAATTAAAACTCTTCGAGACAGAGCATACAATATCTCCAGCACACAAGAAAGATGTAATGAAGAACTAAAATACTTAACACAAATCCTCCAACAGAATGGGTATGAAACAAAAACCATCAAGAGAATCTTTAAAATACCTCCAACTAACAACACAATAAAACAGGATTACAAAAACGCAATCTCGCTTCCTTATATCAAAAATGTTACAGATAAGCTAGCCAAATTAATGAACAAACACAACTTAAAAGTAGCCTTCCTTCCTATCGAAAAAATCTCAATATTCTTACATCCACCAAAACCACCTCATCATCCTCTTAAAAAACCAGGAGTCTACAAAATCTATTGCTCTTGCGCGATTTGCTACGTAGGACAGACAGGAAGATCTGGAGAAATAAGCATGGCTGAACACCAAAAAGACGTACAATACAAAAGAGAACAAAAAACGTGTCTTGCTTTCCATACCACTTCCACTGGACACGATGTACTCTGGCAAAAAACGACGATGTCATACATATAAAACAACTGCTACATAAGAAAATTTAAAGAAGCTGCTCATATGCTGAAAAACCCAACCCAATGCAATAAAAATCAAGGTTTAATTCTCCATCCAGTGTGGTCAGCTCTAATAAAAAATATACCCCAATCTGAGCTCGGACTGTATGAACGAGAACAAGAACACGTGACATCGTCCAGTATTGTTCAACGTCAATAACGTTTTATATCTGTATTCTGTTATTTGAGTTTATGAATAGCCAGATGGTTATGATTTATATTTATTAATTTCTTTTTTTAAACTTTAAGTTATACTATTTACCCCCTGAAGATGTAAATCCAATCCTATGATTTACAAAACTTGTCGGGAACTATTATTTCAGTATGCTGTAATAATGGTTCCCGCATATAACTGAATAATATGAAATGTGGCATACACCGAAATATGTCTTTTGTTACAACATATTATTTTACGAAGTTCAGCGCTTAGTGCTACATATATGGTTCATTTTGTACATTAGATTTCAATAAAAAAATTGTATCAATATTTTTTACTCATATATTATGTATTTACCAAGACAGTTTGTTCTAATATTAACATTGAAGATTATAGACAATTTTTTTATAATGAATAACTAATATGTAACTGTCATTGTAATTTACAGTTGCAGTTCAATAAAATTCCATTTTACTCTCATATATACAGACATATTTTCTGTACAGTACAAAGATTCAGTAGAGTACATCATACTACTTCATTCTTCATCATCGTCATCATCATCATCATCATCATTTATTTATTTACAATTTTATAATTATAAATAGGGAAACCAATCAAAACATATAAGTAGTCTGTGTACACTAAGATAGGACTTGGAAGTTGTTACGACTGACGTGAAGGAAAACCAGGCCTCTGTCATTTGCTAACTGACGGATCTCTGATGCAGAGAGTTGGGGGAAAATGGGGAGAATATTGCTGATGTATTTCCAACATGGAGTTCAGGGTCTGCCTCTTTTTCTTTTTCCATCTGTCGGGGCGTAGAGGATCAGAGCATCAAAGGGTGCAGAGGGTGGATGTCTAAGTTGGTGGCCGAGCCATTTTATTTGGTTTCTTCGGACAGTGCTGACTAGAGGATCTTGCTGGGTTTCATCTAATTTGGTAGCTGAGACATTTTATTTGGTTTCTTTGAGCAGTGCTGACTAGAGGATCTTACTGGGTTTCATCTAATATGGTAGAGTTGGGAATGTGGTCTTCCCAGGAGTAATCCAGGATATTTCTTAGACAAGTAGCTCCAAAGCTATTTATAATATTGGTCCCTGCGTTTGTTGAGATGTTCCAGATCTTGGAGCCGTACAGAACGACAGACTGGCTGGTGCACTTGTAAAAATGAATCTTCGTCTCCTTTGAGATGAGGCTCGACTTCCATACTTTATTAAGACTTCTGTGAAACTGCAGTGCTTTCTGTTTTCTTGTTTTAATGTCTGTTAAGGAATCCGAGATGTGCGACCCAAGGTATACAAAGTCCTCTACTTCTTCAAGGTATTTATATAGATGTGCCCATCTATCTGATGTTTTAATATCTTTGTTTTGGGAGTGTGTTTTTAGTTCAAATATTTCTGTGGTTCTTCTAAGGCTGTTGAAGTGGTTTTGGGCATCTGTAATGTTGGAGTCGATGAGGACTATATCATCTGCAAAGCTCAGGTCTTCAAGGTGCATCTGTATATACGGGTCTTTGATAAGGATTCCAGATTTAACTTGCATTAATTTAAAAATATAGTTAAATCATTATGATGAAGAGATATCGGACCAGAGTATCCCCCTGTAGGAGTCCTGTGGTGAAGGGAAAACTGACTGTTTTCTCTCCGTTGACTAGTGCTGTGGCTTGATATCCTTGGTAGGGTGCCCTGATAAGTTACGTGGAATGCCATAAAGTTTGAGCGTTTTCCATAGTCGTTCCCTGTCAACAGAATCAAATGCTTCAAGTTCAAAAGCAATGGAAGATTCTTGTCCTTTGAAACTTCTATTAGTCTTCTGATGCAGTGAATGTGTTCTAGAGTACCACGTTGTTTGAGGAATCCAGCCTGGTTTGTACGAAGTAATGGAGTTATATGTGGTTCAATTCTATTTAAAATCATTCTATTGTAGATTTTTAGTGGAATAGAAAGGAATGGGATTCGTCTGTAGTTTTCAGGTTTGTTCAGGTTACTCTCTTTTGGAATTGATATTATTAGACCCTCTTTCCACTGTTCAGGAACTTTCCCAGAGGAAAGTGCAAAGTTATATATGTGTTGAAGTTGTTCTTTGATATCTGTAGAGCAGTGCTTTAAAGCCTCAAGTGTGATGCCATCTGCTCCTGGTGATTTTCCTGCTTTTTGTTGTTCAAGGGCCATTGTGAACTCCTGCATGGGGAAATCGTCGAATTTGATGCAAAGAGGTTTCGAGATGAAATCAATGTTTGGGGTTGGTGTGTTTAGAAGAGTTTGGAAATGTGCCTTCCATTCATCAAGTTTATCAGTCTTGTTTTCAAACGAGGTTCCATCTTTTTTCTTGATTCTCAATACTCTGTGCTTAGGGACTTCGCCATTTTATTATTATTTTTATTATTATTACATTTATTCATTATAAATGTAAACAAACGTATTTTTAAAAACTAACTAAATATTTATCCATCTTATTTACATATGGATTAGCCAATGTCCATAGAATTCACTAGACAATGTAGTAATACAACACACAGTACAATAGTAATATTAATAATGGAATGATTTTATATTTATATACATACTTTTTCTGCATTTTATCTTTTGTGTTTTTCTTTCAATGTTTTTTATAGATTTTCTATTTAATATAGATATTTTATTTAAAAAAAATCAATATACAAGTTACTGAGTACATTCTTTTTTTGATATACTTGTTTGTTTGTTTGGGTAGCATTTCTGCTTTCTTCCTCGAAGCTTCAGCGGAGCTTATCTGAGTAAGATAATAGATGGCAGTGATTTTGTAGATTAGTGTCAGTACCCGTCGCGAGCAAGGTGTAGATTTAACTGTTTATATGTATATGCTTGGAAACATATATATGAAGATGTATACATAAATGATTTTTTCCGGTTAAAGTGTAGAGGCGAGTGCATGGACTACCACTGCATGAGCATGGCTTAGCCTTTTTGAAGGGGTTTTGGAATTGGATATGGCGTGTTTATGTCCTGTCCTTGTAATGGTGTTTGAGAGAAATTCTTTATAGGTTTGTGTGTGTGTGTGTTGTGATATTCCAAAATAAGGAATATCACAATCACACAATATTTTATATACACCAGGGTATTTGAGTTGATGATGACAAGGTTTTGGGTGGCTAATAAAGAAACGGATCTTTGGAAACTAGTAGTGTTTTTATATTAAAACCTTTTAATATATATATATATATATACGTAGACTGTTCAATAAGTAATAAGACTATATTTATACAGAAAACAGATTACCTTTAATCGTCATCATTTACATGGTCTTTTTCGAAGTAACTACCGTAAGACTCGATGCATTTGTCCCAACGTTGCGTCCACTTCTTAAACACATGTGAGAGTCCGTTTTTTGAGAGTTCTTTCAAAACCGCCTCCGCAGCTTTTACACATGCTTTGTTGCTTTCGAAATGGCGGCCTCTTAGTGGTTTCTTGAGCTGAGGAAACAGCCAGAAATCGCACGGTGCGAGATCAGGACTGTATGGAGGGTGTGGTAGGATATCTATGTTGTTGTTCTTCTGCAAAACGTCCACTACACAACCAGCAATATGTGGCCTTGCATTTTCGTGGTGCAAAGAAGCCATTCTTCAGCAATGGACGCTTCCTTTTGCGTGCTTGATGATAATCGCTGCTGTTGATCATTGTCTCTGTGATGGACGTTGAAGGTCCTCCCTCACGTTCAAGATCTTCCACATTTTGCCTTCCTTCCTTAAAAGATTTATGCCAGCGAAAAACACTTGCCCTCGACATTGCTTCATCGTGGAAAGCTTCGCGTATCATGTTAAAAGTGTCCGATGCCGATTTTTGCAAACGCACACAAAATTTAATCGCATAACGCTGTTCCAAGGATGCTTCCATTTCGAAGACTGTCGCACCTCATAGGCGTGCCGATGAGCACTTGCGTTTAGTCACGTGACACTCTGGCACATCAGCCCGTATATGCCATCTATCAACCTCTTTTGTTAATACATACAGCAACATTTCTTCATTCCGCAGAAATTAATATTGTGTTGAGTGGTTTCGCCACAGTGAAATTAATCTTATTACTTATTGAACAGCCCACGTATATGTATAGTGTTTCATATGTGTGTAAGCTGTATTTGCGTTGTTGTGAATGAATACCAATTCATTCACAACAATGCAATACTGTCATCTGAGTATTGCAAGATATTACTTTTTAGGGGAAGGTAGCTAATATCATGTGTATAATGGGAGTAAGAACAGCTCCTTGTGATATTCCACAGGTTACCAGTACCTCTTTGCTTTTCGCTGATTCTACACGTGTGATATGTTTTTTGTTTTTCATGTATGCTTTGAACCAAGAGAGTAAACGACCTCTGATTCTGATATGCGTTAGTTTATTCAACAAGGTTTTGTGTGTTAGTGTGTCAAACGCTTTTGTTAGGCCAATTTTATATTTATATAAAATTCTGTTTAATTCTGATACTGTTCTGTTTTTGTCTAATGCAGAGTTTATTAGGTCTGTGCAATCTTCCATGAGTGATGTTGTTCCATTATTTTTTTTTGAAAACCATATTGTGTTTTTGGAATGATTTGGAACTTTTCCCTGTAAGTGGAGAGTTGGCAATACACACAATGTGCTCCATAATTTGGTTGATTGCAGATAATGCAGTGATGGGTCTGTAATTACTTATAATGTTTCTTTTTCCATGTTTATGTATGGGAGTGATTAATGAAGTCTTTAGTGTTTCAGGTATGTGCCCCGTTTCGAAGATTTTAACTGGACATAGTTTATGTGAGTGTTTTTTGATGTTTTTTGTTCTGATTCCGTCTATTCTTGGTTCTTTGTTAGGGTTAATTTGTTGAATTGCAAGTGTCAGTTCTTCTTTTGGTGTGGAACCACACTGACTGCGTTGCTCGTGGTGCTAGTGGAGAATATTTCTCTGTGTGAGGAGAGAATGTTTCCTACAGTTTTTGGACAGAGTTCGAGAGCATTTTCATAATTTCATTGATCATGTGCCAGGTTTCCTTTATGTTGTTCTGAGCTGTTATTCATTTGTTTCTATAATAGTTTCCTTTTGTAGTTCTAGTCTGTGCAGATTCCGTTTTCTTTTGTATTCAGCCCGTAAAACTGTATTGTTAGGCAAGGCTGGTTTTATCATTAGGCAATCGCCTAGGGGAGCTAAGACTTCGGGGCGCCAGATTTTGCTGCATAGTTCGGGGAAAAACTACAACCTTCGAAAAAAATTAGCAAAACCTTGATTAATAATAAAAAACTGAAATAAGTCAAGCCGTCCTGGTGCTCGCTGATGATCCTACATTATGTTCGCCTTTCTCTATTTCTTCCGCTCCCCTGCACTTTGTATACTTAACCTCAAGTGCAGAGATTTTTCCTCCTTCTGGCATCTGTCCCAAGATAAGTTCCGGGATATCCTTCAAACTAACAATCAGTGGTCGCGACTTACCGGCTGTTCTCACTTCTCATCTTCATTTCCTATAGACTTAATTCTGTTGATTTTTGGATTAAGTCATGTTTTTGCAAGCTCTCTGAGGTCTGAGAAGTTGGGGATTACGTCATTCTTATTCTCACAGAATCGTCTTGTTAATTCAGTTCAGTTTATTCTAAATCAGTATAAGAATGTCGTAGGAATTTTGTTAGAATTGCAGTGGCAGGGATTCTGATTGGTAGTATTCGTGAAATAAGATCTCTGATTGGTCTTTCTCTTCGCTCCCTTTACTTTTGATCATCCCCACTCTGGCATTCTTCTACTGATTTCGGATTAGTTTGGGCAAGCTTTTTCGTAGTAGGTGACATACATATGACATCGTCTATATGTATTTTTTCCCGGTTCAACTCGTCGATGGGAATACCTCAAAAGACACATAAGTAATTTTACACTCAAACCAGTCTGTGATAAACGATGGGAAAGTTGAATTGACAAGATGATAGTTCATGTGGATTAAGTGGAAATACCATGAAATTAGACGCAATTAGTCTTTTTAAAACTTTAAGGAAGTTCAAATTTATCGCATACTTAGTAATGTGGTATAATATACTTTTTGAAATAAACTTTACAAGTAAACAACTTCAGAATACAAGCCTTGATATAAATGGTGCCATAAATTGTATTAATGATACAAAGAATTTCTTAATGAAAATCCGAAATGAGGATGAATTTGAAAAGATGTTAACAGATGCGGAAAAAATCGCTGAGGTCTTAGGTGTAACACCTAATTTTGAACAAGAAACAGTTAGACTTAGAAAAAAAAAAGAAACAATTTGTGTATGAAACAGAGGATGAATTCATAACAGATTTTAAACAAAAATTTAAGGTAGATTTTTATTTTTCAATTATTGATACCACAATTGCATCTCTTGATGAAAAATTTAAGCACATGTCTACAATTAACGAAAAGTTTGGTTTTTTTTAAATATATATGAATTTCAAAAAGTTACTTCAGCAGAACTGCTTAAAAAATGTTTGATATTGGAAAATTATTTAACACATAATAATTCTAGAGATATTGACGGAATAGATTTATGTAGTGAATCACAAATAATAGCAAGGCGAATTCCAGAAAATACTTCCTCATTAGATGTCCTGTCATACATATGCAAATATAATTTAGAAAATAGTGTTCCAAATGTGTTTATTGCTCTAGAATTTTTTCGACATTGCCAGTATCGGTAGCAACAGAAAGTAATTTCTCGAAAAAATTAAAACTTACAAAAACTTACACTCGCTCCACGATAGCTCAGGAATGACTCGCTGGTCTAGCAATAATATCTATAGAGCATGAAATTGCATCTACAACCAATATAGATGAATTAATTCAAAACTTTGCCAAAGCAAAAGCCCGAAAGATTAATTTTTCATAATTTTTGTATTTAAGATGTAATAATTTTCTTGCTACAGATATTAGGAGTAATCATATATGTATACAAATGTATTGGTTTTGATTAATAAATTTTATATATAAATTTTATATATAAATGTTCATAATGATATTATTTTTATAAATATCCACATCTGTAGGTGTACGTGTGCTTGTGTGAGTATGACAAAATATATATACAGCAATCCCTCGATTAGTGCGCCTAATGCGTTCTTTAAAACAGGCATTAATCGAAAACGCACTAATCGAATATGGGAAACCTATGGGAAAAAGTATAAATCGTTCCTCAATTTTCTTTTTGAATCTTAATTTTTTTTATAAAAGAATTAACGTATGTCTCAGGGGCTAGTTAGAGTAAAATCATGAAGCTGAAAGACAATAAAACATATTCAGAATATAAATTTTATTATTCTACTTCTTAACAAAGAATTGAGCTAACGTAGTTTGGCGGCCATTTTGTTTCTTTTTTTCATACAACCGACGGTATGGCCCTTATTGCCTCTTCTACTCTTCTGCAAATTTTACTGCTTCTCTGTTCATCAGGGTCAGCCTCTGCATTGCTGCTTAAAAACTTCGCTAGTACGAAAAATATTATACGCCGCCATTTGTTGTAATCGGCTTGCAGGCAATTTTTATGATCGGTCATAAACAGCGGTATTCTCTTTTCCGATTGTTGGAAGATTTCGATGTGTGAAAATTAACGATAATTCATGAATATTTCCATTTTTAAAAATATGCCACTTGGTCACTGACACTTGCTACACAGATGTCATTTCCTTCAGTTTTGAGAACAGAGGACTCTGCCGATTGATATAATCCGCTTGCAGGCAATTTTTATGACCGATCATAAACAGCGGTATTCTCTTTCCCAAATGTTGAAAGGTTTCGATGTGTGAAAATTAACGATACATAAATGTTATTAGGCGTTCTGGGTCAGAGCTTTTCGACATATTCTCGAATATTATTTTCCTCAGAATATTTCCACTATAAAATATTTATTCATAAAAAATGCTTAGAAAACTAAAATTACAAATTCCAGGAACTTCTCGCCGAACATGGAAGTAGTGTAGTATGCCATTAAAAATAACTTTGTAAAATGTTTTAAATCGGTAACTAAATTATTTCATTCTGGTGAGTGATTTTTTACAATAGTTAGCCATAAAAATGTATAGACAGAAAATTTTTAAAATTTGTATTATTTATTTTTAAGATGTATATAGGCGTACTAATTGAATTTTAGAGGCGCACTAATCGAATTTGGGTATCGAAAAAAATGACGCACTAATTACTGCATAGAGACAATGTAGGGGCACCTAAATTTTCTTTGCTTAGGGGCATCCGATACTCTCGCACCGGTCCTATTCTTAGGTGAGCGCTTAAATTGTTTCCATAGGGCATCTTTTCTTTGTATGTCTATAATATGTTGTCTGTTATCCATGGTTCCGTCTGGTTTAGGAGAGTATTTTTATTTTTGTTAATGCTTTCCTGGTATGGTAGAACAGTTTCTGATAATATGGCATTAAGTACTTGGACAGGTAGACTGGGATATTTTCGTGAGTTCCATTCAGATCCTTAGCTACTGTTTTTTTAATCCTGCTAGCTTTTATGAGGTTAACGGTTGTCGGTCTGTTAGTGAGTTGCATCACGATGGGGGGGAGGTAAGAGAAACCTTCTCTTTTCCTTTTTTTGAGGTAATCGATGAACCGACTGGATGTCTTTTGGTTCTATGAGAGTGCCAAATTTCTGGCTTAGTTGAATTATCATGTGTTTTTAAATGTTCAGTAGCAATTGCTGGGAGATAATATGAGGAGATAATTTTTATGCTATTGTTGGTTTAGGAGTTCATAATGTTGTTTTAAAGAATTTAGTTCTTGTCATAGTTCTGTTGTCTCTTTAATTACGTTCTGCTGTCCCTCCGTTAATATTTTATCACTGTTTTTAATTTCTCTAATAGTTTGCAATGCATCTTCTACTGAACTGTTATTAAATTTAATAAATTCTTCATGTCGCTTGAATTTTTCAGTAATTTGTGCGGTATGTTTTTCGAATAGTTCTCCAACAAATATGATTAAGCAGTCTTTTAGGTTTTGTGATCTATTTTCTAGTAATACATTCAAAGTGGGCTCACCTGAGTTTCCATTATTGTGCTCCTTGTTTTCATTTTCTCTGCTTTTGATTGCTGTATTAGCTATTTACTACCTGCTGTTGTTTGCTGCGTTAGATGTTTGTCCCCTGCCGTTGAAGGCGACATTCCTTTGCTTTCTCTACCGTGTAGGCACTTCCACTCGTCACTCTTTGCATTTAATTTTTGCTGCCAAGTGGCCTCGGATAATCCCGAACAGAGAAAATGCATATTTCTCTGCCAGTTCCTGCATGTTTTGTGGTTTTCTTCCCCATTAAGTCTTCCTGGCATTTATAGCACTTCATCTTTCTGGTTTTGGCGATCCTGGTGTGACTGCTAAAATGGCGACTTTCTTTTTTCTCCGGTTGCTTAGTTAACCATCATATGTTTCAAGCTTCGAAAACTTATAACTTACTTATTTTTTAACAGATACACTTTTTACATCAATATGTTCAGCTTGACAAACGGAATTCATTGATACACTTCGAATTTTAATTCACAAATAAAAACTCTACTTTACAATGAAGAAGAAGAAGAAAATTATATATACATATTATGACTCATTTTATGACTAATTCAAAATTTAAAATATTGAAATAAAAGAATACAGCTCTAGATGATACTGTTACTTGTTAGAAATGTAACTGTGCCTGTAAAACAGGGCAATACCTTCTTAATCTTCTTGATCTGGAACAGGAATCCTATTTAGAATGAGAGGATTTTTTTTTAATTTTACGTCAGCTAAAAAAAAAAAAAAAATCAGCTAACGCCTTTTTTTTTTTATTATTCCCTTATAGGGAGTAGGCGAGGCCTTTAGCCTTTACGTAGGAATTTTTAAACGGAAGGTGAGCTAGCAAGTCGCACCTACGAAGTTTTAGTGTTTCTCCTTCCAAAAGACTGATATTTTAACATGATTATGCATCGACAGAATTTTTTATATTTATAATTTTTTTTAGTTCTATTGTGCTTGACTGTGTCGATATCTCTAATAACGAGTAACGAGACATTTATAACAAAAATATGAATTACAAAGACTTAATCAAGAAAAGTTAGAAGTATATCATTTTGTGCGTGATATCTGTTAGGTTCACTGATAACAGAAATAACCTTGAGCGAAATAACCTGACTTTAAAGTCAGGTTATTTCGCTCAAGACGGAAGGACCAAGGAATATGAAGATAGTATGCTTGAAGATTTTTCTTGTTATTTTCTCTCATAATGATTACTATTTCTTTGGTTATTTTTTTATTCACTGAAAACAATAGTTTTCAGTGAATAAGTATCATCTATCCGCTTTCTTTCTTTCTCTCCCCCCCAAGCCTTTGCCTTAGATGAACAATTTCTCTATTTTTTTTATTTTTTATTAGAAGGTAATATAAGGAGCACCAATTTATACTTTTAACTAAGTAAACTCTGAAAATTTCAATTGTTATTTTAATGACTTGCAGAAACCCAGTACGAGATGCTCTGAACTCTATTTAATGTGTGTTTCAGTATGTGATCAATTGTCCCCTTCTTCACTGTGTCAGAATGCATTCGGTTGAGGTTACTTTTTTTTATTATTATTCTCATTTCATTTTCAGCAGAGGCCCTTCTCTACAAAATGGATGTCACTCCTAAGTACAGCTGTAACTTTTAGCCATCTCCTTGACTACAGCCTGTAGCTGGGCAGGAGCTAGAGGATCATTCACGACGTCGACACGACCCTTATCACCTGCAGCTCCGGTGGAAGCCAATAAAGTCGGCACGTGAGGTTCATGGTATGGTTTCCTTATCAGGAGTGCGACAGGGAAAGCGTAGTGCAGCTGACACCTGTGGCTTTTGGAACCGGCGAATAATTTTGGAAATGTCCCTATTTAACTACTTTAATGGCTGGATGAAAGGAGTCCAGATAATGTAAGCGCCGTGACTATTAGTGTTCGTAGAACCGCAGACTAAGTTGCCAATAAAACTTCTCTGCCCAACTTAATAGCAATCAATGTTAGCAATAAAGTTTCGAAACAGGGCACTTGACTTAACTTTTATGGAGAACACTCGCCTTCATCTACAGATACTCCCACTCGAGCCTGTTTGGCGACTTCGTTAGTCGTTACATTAATGTCACTATCCAACCTCGTGACATCTTCGCCTCCCTCCTCCCCTTCCCTCCTTTGCCAATCAATTTCGCGAGAGTTGTAACATATTATATTTCAGAATGGTAAGCCACAGTTAAGTGTTACTGATATCGTTCCAAGTGTATATGCCTGAAAGTCAATAGGTTACTGTTGATTTAAATATTTATTTTGGAATATTGCTTACTGAAAAATAAATAAATTATGTAATAAGTCACTACAAAATTCCCACAGAACAATTAAAGAAAATCCGATAGAGCTTTTATAAATGAGCTAATAGTATGCCATTTTGAAGAAAGATGTTCTCCAATTATCTCAGTGGCGTAGCTTGTTGGGGGAGCGGGCAGTCTGTCCCGGGCGACCCTTTGCGTTTAAGAAATCTTGCCATACTCTCTATAGAACAGCAACTGAGTGATGAAATAGACTTCAACAATGTCATCGACGATTTTGCTAACGTAAAAGCAAGAGTATATTCAGTGAGTATCCAGTTTCCAATTAATGTTAAGCATTGATTTATTTATATTAAATTTATAAAAATCTTTTCTTGGCGCAAATTAAACTCTTAGAAACTATAAATTCTCCTGAATCCATCATGAAACAGTTCTGATTATCTTGTGCATAACAGTTAACTAGTTTCTTTTTTAAAATAGTGGAAAACAAGATAGCAGGATGCTATTTCAAACGGATTATTTGCGAGACATGTAAAACAAAAATCTAAAAACGTTAGAAGCTATTCTAAAGTTTTTAGGTTTTTGTTTATGAAGCCAATTCCGCGTTGTCTTCCTCTCCCAATCATTTGATTGAACAAATGAAACAACTCTTACTCCAATTTTACGAACCAGCGCTCTTTAAATATTTTTATTGGAATTAGTGAAAGCAAATGGATTACGATAATTTTGGAAAAAGAACGTCGCTCCAGAACAAAAAAATCTTGAGACGCTTTAAATTATATTTCTTCAGGTATTCTCATTTGTTTCCTTCAAATAACTTCACTTGAAATAATGTTCTTGGGTGGGTGGGTGGGTGTTGGATGTTTGTAATTACGACCGAAATAACTAAGGCTATGAGGTCAATACTTTATGTCAGTTAATTGCATGTATTCTTCTAACCGGATTGCCTATTTTTCGGAATGAAAACTAGAATTTAAGGGAGGCGAAACTGTCTACCACGTCTCTGTGAAATGCTATTGAATAAAGAAGATTTGCCTCATGAATTTAAATTAAGAAATCGCAATCATTAAAGAATATATATTAATAAAAATGTTTTGTTTGTTGTCGATTATGACATCCAAACGTCGTTCATCCAGGTTTCTATAGCAGCAATGAGTTCTGCGTGCTCTCAGTATTTTGCATTCAATGTCCGTTTCTGTTGTCATCTGAAAGATATGGCTAGAACATGATGCTCTTCTTTAAGTAAACTGTGTCGTCAAGAAGAACGGCCTGTCTGTACTGAAGGATCTCATTCAACCCCTCATGTGTGCTAAAAGGGAATAACTGATATTATCTATTGATGCGCCATGCATGGTGAAGAATAATCTACTTTTGAAATTCTATACAGTGCAATGAATGCTGTTTACTAAGACATAAAAATGAAATAATTAAGAACAATTTTTTTTTTAAGTTTATAGAATTTTAGGAATGTTATAGAAGTAGTATGTTTACAGTTATTACACAAAGAACTTCCTTTATTTTTTTTAAAAAAGAAGAAAATTGTTTTTAACAAGAAATTAACAAAAAAAAGCACTTTGTTTATTCCTTTTTAAATTTGACGTTTTATTTTTAACAATAATAACAATAATTACAGACTCTCATATACTGAACCTAGTATATGAGAGTCTGTAAAAGTTCAATTTAGTTTTATTTATTTATTTTTAAGAACCAAACTGGATATGCGGAAAACGTACACATAACATTTCACCGATCGTTTTTTATAGTACTGGAAAACAAGTTCACATGGTAATCTATTAAATAAATACGTCGAAAATATAATTTTAGAACATAAGAATAGGAAAAAATAAAGTTATATTACTGTTCTATGCCAAGTCATCCTTTCACAAAGTTAATATAAAATGAGTTCCATAATAATAATCCAAATAATGCAAGTAGTTGCACTATGGATAAGGCGATTTTGAATCGCATTTTAAATTTTAAAAAAGTAGGAATTAAAACACACAGACCTCTCTACAGCGGTCTCTAATGCACAGTACTTAGACAATAGTAATATAGGAGTGAGTAAAGATTTCAAAGATATTTATGCCATAATCCCAATTTGAAAATCAAATTTTGAAAATGGTAGAACTTTTCTTTGAAAACTGAACTTGAATGATAAATAAAACCGATGATGGTGAATGATAAATAATTGAGAAAAATCAAAACAAAAAGTGATCCAGTCAAGAAAATTTTTTGCAAAGAAAAACAAACAAACAAAACAAAAAAAAAAAAAAACCGAGCCGTCTAATTTCTGTTCGAAGAATATGTTTTTCACTAAGTTGCTGATTTTACTATTTCATTATGCTTCTGCCTAAGCATCTATATAAAAAAAAATACGAAGTATATAAAATAATGAACGTTGTAAGCATTCCGTTACACAATAGGTCAAGCAAAAGAGAAACTCGCAATTTCTGGAAGACGTCACCTGGAAAAAGAAGCAGTTGCAATATAATATCATCATGCTTTGAAAATGGAGTTGAGTTAAAAAAAAAGGTCCAGAAAAGTTTCGGGAATGATCTTTTTAACATACATGTATTAATAATAATGATTATAATCATAATCCGCAGTACTCAGGTCCTTTTAAGGACTTCAAGTACTGCATTTGTATGTTTTGTTGTGGACAGTTTGCATGGTCGAGGGATAAAAAGTCAGACTTTCCGGAGAAAAAAGCCTTCCGGAAAAATTTCCTTCACACATACAGTCTAGATCATCGTCATTTAAGAATTCCTGATAAAGGTGTTTCACGTCCTGGACTGGATCCTAGCCCACGTCCAGTGGTATATACTGTCTGAGCTATGGACGCTCACAGAAATTATTAGCTACTGTGTCTTCATTCATCTGTGTCCTATTCATAACCTCTTGATTCTGGAAAGAATTTTTATGTGAATTCTACCAAAAAAAGTTTGTTAACGTATAGCACTTTTAGTACCGCTGAGCTGAGTTCGTTAATCCAGGAATTCACCTCCAGAGACCAAACATGGAACTTTTCAAGTTACTTTGGATCTCCTATTGGTCTCCCTCCAACTATGTGATGATAATCATTTGCCACCTAATTTAAACTTCTGCAAAAATGTTTATGAAACGATTATCTAATATTTTATTAATAAAGTTTATGCTAATTAATAATAATTCGTTTTTTTAAATAATACTTTAAAAAGTAAAAAGGCAAATTCTACACATAAAACTCATTACCTCTATATGAAATTTTTGAAATTTCATGGATGAGATGAGAAGCATAATCCGAACTATTTTGTATAGCAGAGTTCAATAGATCCAAGAAAAGACAAATAATGTCTTCTGTATATTTTAAAAATTGTAGTATAGAATCAAACATTTAAGTTGAGAAAAATAGTCCTTGGAAATAATAGGAAAATAATAATGTCTTGTGACTTTTTTTTTTTTTTTTGCCCATACCATATGTTTCTCTTAATAAACTGTAGTATTCAGCTTAGGCTAAATACCATAACTTAGCTTTTTAGGTGCTTATTACAACTACTAAGTTATATGATAATCAATGATTGTTGGGCAATGTGAAAATACACACATAATGTGTCACTTGGAAAGGTGGCGAAATAGTATCAAGAACAATTAAAATCGCACTATAAAATTTGTTTCTACTGATGCATACTAAAAATTCTATTTATTTCCTGATACACAAACTTCCCTTTTTGTGCTAAAGATGACAGCAATTAAGGAACGCGATACGCAAAATTTCACGCCAGTTATTTTTATTTCCGAAAATGAATTTTAAGCTGAAACTTCATCAAAACATAATCGGTATATAATATGAAGCTGAGGCACAGTTATTGTTGTTTCATTAGATGATTTTATTTAATTACATATTTCAAATACATAAGCAGAAGCCTGTTACTAGTTACTATAACTGAATTCAAAGTGAAAATGAGAATTCTTCATAGGAAAAGAAGCAATCAGGGCTTCAGAAAAAATTATATTGCAAAATAATGTGTAATATCATATACGATCATTCTAGATTAAAATTCCGAATCGTTGAACGATATAATGGAATACCTATGCTAATATCCAGTAGTCAAAATCTGCAGAGTTTTCTGACCACCACCAACAACAAATGAGGAGGATTTCTGAAGAGACGCGGCTGCAAATATTTAAGGAATCAATTGTCCGATACATACAGGATATGGTCAAAAGCGAATGGTGATATTTGATATCTTTGAAAGGAAGATCAGGTATGTGAAACTCACAACCAGTTTTTGAAAGATGTACAGAACGCAATCTTCACGAAAACAAAATTTTCATTAATGTGATTCCGTATACCAAAATGAAATTCTTGAGTAAGCTATCAGATTTAATTCTGAGAAACGTCAGAATGAAGACAGGGCTTCTTATTCATGTAATATCAAATGAATGTACACCGGTTATTCAAAGTACATAATGAGAATTAATTACGAGAATTATTGGTAGTGATTTCTCGTAAGGATATTTCAGTGAGTAACACTATCACAGTTAATAAATGCCCGCACTGTTGGCCAATCAAGTTAAAATTCATGACACCAGGTTAACTTTAGCGAGAGTTAATATAGACACATTTTATGAGTGTGATCAATGAACTGCGTTTCTTCCTCCGCTAATCATAATTCCTTTCAGAATTATGACCCTGCACAATCATAATTACACAATTTTTTTTAAATTTAAATTTGAAACTGGCAGTCATAACAACTTGTTATGTTCCAATGCTTTTGAAATATTCCCAAGTGAACTTTTTAAATAGAAAACACAAGTGATTAGCCTGCTGTGCATGGCGAGTTTTATCAAGTATCTGCCATATATACAGGCCAATAACAGCTATTTAGGACCAACTTAAAGGGACAAAAACTAGTATTTCCAGCTTCAGAGAGGGAATGAGTTGAGAAATGCGGGTGTGCTCCAGGAACGTGTGATGAATTGGCATTAAGTTATCCGTGGGAGGATTTAGGACGTACATGGCGTGTAATTTCTAACGACTTATCCCAAGGGTTACCATCAGTCTTGAAAGAAATAAAGTTGAGAAATGTTAGTCAACTAATGGCTGATCTGTAAGAGGACTATAGGCATTTCAATTACTCTAGTGAATCACTTGAAGGCTTCTTACCTAAACAGCTTACAACTGTTTAGACAAGCAAGAAAACACGATTTAACCTTATTCAATAAATTAAAAGAAAAGTAACATTTTGAAAATCCCTGTAAAACTGTTTCAAAAACGCAGTATTAAAGCATAATGCTATGGTTATATTTTTCAAACTATCAATATTTTACCAACTCCCGTATTCTACGCCTAATTTTAGGTAGGTTGCAAAAAGCATTAACTACTTTACAGATTTGTGACGCTACCGATCATTTCTCTCCCCCTGTTTTCTTTAAGAGAGATGGGGAAAATGCTGTACGGTCAGTTATTGTCGGCAGTTAAACGTTTCTACCTTTAGGACCTAAGATAGAGCAATCCGTCATTACCAGCGTTACCCTATAAAATATTCTTGTCATCCAGAGTAGAAGGGAAACAGGGGGATAAGTTCTCCTTCACAGTTACACGTTCACTGCGTCAGTCATCCTTTGATTACTAGCGTCTACAAGGAGTAGAACGACGGAGTTAATAGCTGCGTTTACTAATTACGGAAGACATTGACGGACAGGGGATTATTTTTCTGCAGGCAGTGCTGTTGTCGGAGCTTTGCCTCACTCACAGCCCTATTCATCTTTGACGCGTGACCAGAATGGTCCACCAGCGGCCTCCTGGGTAGTGTGAAGCAAATGTGTGGCAGTCTTAATCGTCTGCCATTTATGGGCAACTCTCGAAGTCGCACACAATCCTTTTATTCATGAAATCAGTGGACAATGTTATTCTTTAATATATCATTAATTGGCAGCTGGAGATTAGGATCTACTTGCTAAACAAAAGAAGAAGAAGAAGTAAAAGAAGAAACCAATTTCAACCCCTATCAACATTATCAGGATGGCATATGACTCAGTAGGTGTATATTTCCACCTGAAGCGCCTTTAATATCCCGCAAGCTGACGAAGTACTTTGAAATCCTATATAGATATGGAAATCTCTCTACGTAGATTGTTGTCTGCCTTATACCGTTAGTATCACTATTAAAATTTGGACCACATTTGGCCCAGTTTTAATAATACTGTACTATTCACCCTTGCTAAATAATTCCTATTTATAAAGTTTTGATTTATATCACAAGAACTGTTTGAAGTAGTGTGTGTGAGGACTTTTTACTTCATGCTTGCCATTGTTACTTTCTTTCTTTATGATTTTATTCTTTAAATTGACAGTTGAAAAAATATTGCGTATTGCTTATGTTTTCGAAAACGAAACTTAGAAATTCTAAAAACAAACAAATAAAAAACATAGTTAACATTTTATAAAGTTTGAAACATTGAGTTAAGAAAGACCAAATTTAGGTAGCTTTCACTTACGTTAAAACTAAAGGAAATATCCTTTTGATGATCAATGACTTGAATTCGAAAACATTCTTTAATTTAGATTCTTTGTGGAGTTGGTATAACTTTGTTGTATCTAATCCTCCAGATTTTTACTGGATCAAAATTATTCTAAAGATTTTTCTTTCAAAAGCTGAAATCATATCCGCCATCCTCGCTGCGGGTGAGGGTGGCGGATATTCTGTATCTTAAGTTTCCAATGAATATATTTTGATCTGAACACCGATTAAAGGATAGTAATCATTGCTGTAGTTCCCAATTTTTACACCTGTATGGTTTAATTGACTCTGTCAGGTATTGATAATTAATTTTTTTTTTGTTCTTGATTAATTTTCGGTCTTATCTCATTCCAAATATGCTTTTCTCACTTTTTTGTTTGGTTCTTGATTATGTTAATGTCATCTGCATATGCAACAATCTGTACTGATTTATTTATTAGAGTGAGCCTCCATAGTTCTGTCGGTATAGATGAAGTACTGATTTATTTATTAGAGTGAGCCTCCATAGTTCAGTCGGTATAGATGAAGCCCTTTGGTCGGAAAGACCTGGATTCGATTCCCGTCCATGAGTGAGGAAACTTTATTTGGTGTCTTTTGACGAAAGGTGAGTTAGCCAGTCTCATACGGGAGTAGAGGATTTTTTCACCCTGAAACTTGGGTTTTTCGTCCCTCAGAACAGGAAAACCGGCCCGTGAAAACATACACAGATCTACAGTCATAAATACATACTTAATCCATTACACTCCAAAGGTAGGTCAAGGAAGGGGAGAGGGAGGGATCCCATACGGATAAATAAATAAAATATTTATTAGAGTTCCTTTAGTATATACTGGCGAGGATCGGATAATGTATTTTCAAAGCTTAATTAAAAAGCATTGGAGTTAGACTATATTCTTGTTTTAATCATTAATGCATTGGAAAGGGATCCGTTAAATCGTTCTGTATTGTAACGTGGGCTTCTGAATTTTTCATTATTAATCGCCGAAGACTTACTAGCTATTATATGATATTCCATAGTGTATCATTATCTCATATAATTTTCCTCTATTAATGCTGCTATATGCTTATTGGATATCAACATATCAACAAATATCCCATAAATATTTACATCCAATTCCTAAAATTTTCTAATAATTTCTTAACTATATATGTCTAAACAATTGTAGATTTGCCTTCACTGAAATCTACTTAGTAGACACCAGTTATCTTCGCCATAAATGATTTTAGTTTGCTCTTCGAAATAAATGTAGATAAATACATGTGGATATAATAGAGAAAACCTTTATAATTGCAAATCGCAAATAAGTTTTTCACTTATATATCAGGGGCGAATATTCAGGGTGTTCTAGGTGTGCTGTGATCACCCACCGAATAGCAATATCATCGATATTATATTTTTGCATTTAAACCCGTTAAACACTTCCCTAATTGTTTCCAGACTTCACGTGATTCCAAAAATTAAACACAATATACTAATGCTTCATGAAGAGAACACTTTTCGACGTGTAAACATTCCATCATATACATCTTTGAGTCCTTTGAAAGCATGTACAGATAGCGCAGCGGGTCAAATTCTTAGCGTTCTAGTAGTTTTAAACCGCTCAGAAGGCGAAGGCAGGGTGAGTTCTGAGACAATAGCACCTAGAGGCTGCAATTGGTTATTATGTCAACCAATACCATTGAACGTTGTCATTCGTCATGAGTTGCTGTTTTTGTTTTCTGAGTTTCATCTGTTTTCACTACATGAAGTGTGAACTGACATGGTTGGCAGATTTTTATATATAATATAGACAAGTTTTTGATATATAATTTTCTATAAATTTATAACTTTTTGGCCATATTTACAATGGGAAACAGTATTGTAGTCGAAGAAAGTAAGCCTCGTTCTCCTCTTCCAAATTTTACAACTTTGAGCAATTCAAATATACAGTACCGTCGACAGGGTGTAGCATAGAGGCAGTCTGCCTCACGGCGCGGCTTAATAAGGGCGCTCGTTCAGCCATATTGCGGTATGCGCCGTCGTTGTTAGCGTAGCAAGTGCGTAAAGAAGTTTTTCCAAGTTTAAATTGCTTAAAAATTATTTGCGAACAGCGATGATCCAAGAAAGATTAGCTGCAGTGTTGTAGCTAGAACTTTTGCCGTCCTGGGCGATCCCTGATTTTGCCTCCCCTCTCAATACACACCAAAAATACTATAAAAAGTCAAAACGACGTATAAGGAAATAAATTAAAACACTATGTTTATTTTTTGAAGTAAAACTTCAATTCCAACATTTTAAAATGTCATTTTTCGTGCTTTTCTGTTAGCAAAATCGTCGGTTTCATTACTCAGTTGCTGTTTTATAGACAGTATAGCAAGATTTCTTAAACGCCAAAAAAGTGTCGCCCGGAGCGGACCGCCCCTCCTCCCCCCTAGCTACGCAGCTGATTGGCTAGTCTAGCAACTATATCGATAGAGGTAGATATAGATTATAATTTAAATTTAGAAGAGCTTATAAACAGTTTTATTGTGTGATATCCCGCAGAGCAAACATTTAATTAATATCATTATTACGTAATCGTTTTCCATTAATGTTTCTCTTGTAATAAAAACAAAATAGCAATTGGAGATTTTCTTATATTTTTGTCTTATAATCCATCATTGCCGATATTTAACTGTTTGCCTCATGGCGGAATCTAATCTGGCGACGGCCCTGCAAATATAGCATTCTCCTTCGTTATTAATTTCTAATATACAGCGTATTAAAATAAACATATTGCCCCCCCCACTCTGAGCAGATTTCGTTAAAATTAATTTATAAATTTAAGTATTCAAAATTATCCTACAATTAATTGCATTAGACCAGTTAAGATGAGTACTGATGTGCTATGCACTCTTAAAATTTTCATACTTCGATAAAAATGCAGTCATACGGTCAAACTGACGTGAATTTTGTAGAGCGGGTTACATAAGCCACGACAGCAAACCCAGCCGAAATGGGCACGCGACGCCACTGATATCTGATATATGTGTAGTATGTATGGCATTTTGCTCTTTATAAAGGTTTCTTTTTCTTTTCAACTAGAGAGAGAGAGAGAGAGAGCCTTACATGTTTCATGATAGGCAGTAGGGAAAAAACAACAACAACAACAAAAAAAAGGTGCCTCAGGCTAGTGCAGGTTAACTCCGGGGGCGGTGATATTGCATTTTAACCACATCGGTATTTGCATGGCGACCGAAAACACCTGCACGCAGAGAATGATGGGGAGGGGGGGAGGGAGAGAGAAGGAGAGAGAGAAGGAAGCCTTAATTACTGTCTCAATTGCCCAGATAACTCACTCTATCGCTCTCATGTCGGCCTTTCATATTATGCCATTCATCTTCAGAAGTTGCGTGTGCACTTCTCTTAGTCCAGTAGCGGCAGCGTCTTTATCATAAGGGGCCTCCAGAACAACACGACTTGACGGACAGCTGTCAGGTCACGAAAGTCTCAATTTTGATGACAACCCCTAGCTATGACCAGTCGCGCGAAGAATAACCGACTCTACACTCGACAAGTTTGTGTTCCAAGTAAACAGAACCAGACGCTCCCAATTACGGTAGTCAGGAACGATTAGCGCGGCAGTGTCAATCGGTGTTCGAATGTCACAAGAAGTTGAGATGAACTGGAATAAATGTGGACAGCAAAGCACCCTAGAACCTCTTGAATTCAGTTTTTGATAAATATGTGATCTTTAAGACATTAACAAAAGATGACAACTTTACTATACAAAAGCCCACCCGAGGAATGCATTTTTTTTTCTCATGAGAATCATCAATTACATCTTTCACTTTTATGCAATATTATGGGGACAATTTTTTTCCGTTTATAAGCATAATTTTGGGTGTTTTTTAGGGATGTTAGATATAATGTACGAATATTTTATTTTACTCATCTCTAAAATGTCAGATTTAGCTAATTCTAAAATATCCAAGTGATGGCGCTAATTTCCAAACTGACATATATTTATGCAATTTTCAGGTATAAAACATTGAACTTATGCAAGATTAACTAACTAGAACTGCAAATGTTCTTTTAAAAGAAAATAAGAAAAAAATGCAACTAACAGTGACAGAACGGTTACTCTGAGACTACCTACTCTCAAATACAGATGATACTGCCACTTTTTCTACTGAATCTCATTAAACGAATAGTTAATATCGTAAATATTTCTCTCAACATCTTAAAATTTTCATTAAATGCTCTGTGATGAGTTTCGTCATACAGTAGGACATTTGAATACATGAAAATACATGAATAAAAAGAAAGAAAGAATGATAGAAAATAAAAACATACCGGTTGAAGATATGTATCGTATAGGAAAATAATGTGTGGATTATGATATCCAAGAGTATTGATGTTATGATATACTAATCCTAATTTACTCACGCGTAGATCCACACTTTACCGCGTAGGCATTCGAAACCGATATCCTATGGAATATCCAGGAGTGTCTTATTTCGGTAGAAGTGTGTTCACGGGGCCAGTTTGCGTTCTAAGAGACGAAAAACCTGAGTTTCTGGGTTCCCCCCCCACCTCTATTTCCGTAGACCGCCTAACTCACTTTTAGTCGAAAGAAACCAGATAAATGTTCTTCACGTCATGGACGTGAATCGAGCCCAGGTCTTTCCGACCAAATGGGTTCGTCTATACCGACCGAGCTACGGAGGCTCGATGTTATGATAAAACTCAAAATAACACAGGATTGAAATTATGATATAATCGATATGATAACCGCTTAGAGGAAAAATAAGGATACAGCCCTGTATGAGCTCACAATTTTGATTTAGGTACCGCGAAAAAAATATAGCAATTACAATTTATTTCAATAGAGTTAATTACATTCCTTCAATAATAGTTAGAAATAATTTAAGTAACATTTTATAAATGGTATATTAATATAATATTTCTCCAGTTTCCAATATAGTATTTTTCTTTAACGATTAATTGTCTTTCGTTCATCTAAGTAACACTAGAGGGCGATGTCAACAGTCCTCTTCACGTAGACACAATGGATAAATTTCTTAACTTTTGTATTATTTTCTTCTAGCTTCCTACTGTGTTCATATCGACTAGAACAGTGGGGTTTCCACATTCTCTAACTCACGGCAGGAAAGGAAAAGAAAAGAAAAGTTGGCAAAGGAATTAAAAACGTAGTTATTCACTAGTCATTGCTCTTAAAAGCGGGAGTATTCGGGAACTCTTCATTGATAGATGATTAGCTTTGCGTTAGCCTAGTCTCAACAGAAATTCGTCTTAAGTGGTTTTGAATAAGACTCTTAAGCAATGTTTTCTAGCTTTCTTTATCAACCAACTTGTTTTCTGTGTCCTTTTTGAGGCGGAAGTAATAAACCTATTCCTTAAATGGATGAACTCCCCGAGTTCTTAGTCCTCCCCCTAGTAAGAAAGCTTAACGAGCTTCATTGTTCTCATTCAGCGAAGACTCATGTTAGAGAAGGAGCTCTAGTGAAACCATTCGACCACCAGCAGCCTCGCGACTTTGAAAGGCACCACTCGTGAACAAGTGAGACAGACACAACAGAGTTAAGTGAAACTCAGTGTGACGTCTTCACAATGAGCTTGGCGTGCAAGTTCTTACACACCTGCTTCATAGCTAGCTAAAGATCCTTTGCGAAGCATCTGGTGGAAGTCTTTCTTGGCGAATTTATTATGTTGAACTGTACCAAAAAGGTTAAGCACGAAATAAATTAAGGAGACACAATAAATGTATTTTTTCAGAAGAGTCCTAAAAATGTCGCCTAGAGAAATGTGAATGATTTTTTCTCCGTATTGATTAAATTTGAATAGGTTTTAAGAATACAGAGTCTGATAGTTCAAATTTTTTTTTTCTAAAAATATCACGATGACAATTCTCCCATCGGAATATGCGAAATGAATATTATTTTACATTAGTTCTTAAACGGCGTCGTCAAGCCATACGTTCTCTAGAACACCCGTTCCCCTGATTATTAAATCCGTTTTCTACCTACAATATAGGTGGGATTCAGAGAGAGAGAGAGAGAGAGAGAGAGAGAGAGAGAAACGTAAAATTACACAAAATTACCCATTTTTTTAAAAAAGAAAACTGTCAGTTTTCTTTAAAAATGGGTAATTTTTCTTTAAAAAAATGGGTAAATGGGTAATTTCAAAGTGCACTACTGTGCTTTTAAAACCGGGTGGAGGGAATTGACAGAAAATATTTTGACAGCAAAACCTTTTTTCCTGCCGTATAACTGGAAATCAGTTCAGGAATAATTTGCTTATTATGAAGGAGACTGCTACTAATATGTATCCATGTTTTAAGCTTCTGTAGCCAAGAGATTTTTTTTTCATATATCAGTTGTTGACGGTTGAGGTTCAATTCCCAGTTCTGATGGCAGAATCTCTATATAAGCCTTTACCTGCAAGACTAAGTTGATTAGCTGTGTTTTAGGTGAATGACAAGTTGTTTTTCACCTAAAGAAACAAGAAAGCAACCTCAAGAAATTAGCAAATAGGCCAACACACACACACACACACACACACACACACACACACACACACACACACACACACACACACACACACACACACACACACACACACACACACACACACACACACACACACACACACACACACACACACACACACACACACACACACACACACACACACACACACACACACACACACACACACACACACACACACACACACGTCAAATTCAAGGAAATCAAGTTTATTGTTATGCTAATTTTAACAAGTACATAAATGCTTTCTGATTTCCTTCTTAGTTTGAAATAAATTATTCAAATTCATGCATTTAAATTATTGTCCTAATGGTTGAATAAATGCAATAAGAAATAAGAAATACACCTTTTAGAAGACAATATTCAATTCTCATACTTGTATTTTTCCTTTTAAAAACCATGTTCTTATTTATAAACTTGAACTGAAGCGTTCAACTCCAAATTGTTAGCTTGATAATCGCACTTAGTCATTCACCCAATGACATTTAATTCAGATGCAAATCGTTCATTCTCATTAAAATCTTTTCAGCAATACCTGGAAAGGTGCAGTCATTTAATGAGAATATACTGGAAAATCACTTAAGAAGATGATTTGAATGACGGTCGTAGATTTTAGTTTTCTTACAAATAATAATAATAATAAACTTTCAGTGTCGTTAAAGTGATATAGTTTTTAACTGTATGTCCAGCTGTTTATGATCCATGTTACTTGATCGCTGAAGATTAGTCATTTACATGGAGGTATTCGTATTCATGGGGGAATAGGAACGTATTACTCCTTAAATCTCGATGTGGAGAATAGACATTAAAAGGCAACCGAACGATCTCTGCTCTCAGAACTAATAGTGGAGGCGATTAAACGGTTTGAGATAGTGGCCATTAACCGGTTATTACCTCTCGTTATATGGCACCTGTCATGAATGATTTCATCCATTGGACTAGTTCTCGTCCGACATAAATAGATGCAAGTTGGACCGCCTGGGAATCTGGTCATCAAAATTTTACATGAAAAGGGTGAAGGATTGATAATTACTTCATTGTACTATACGTAGAATAATCGTCAAAAATAACACGTAAAAGATTGGGTTGAACTTTATGAACAGACCTCCCACAGACCAGATAGATGGCTCACCGTTCAGAAGTCGTAAGACATGATTTTAATTACTCGTCATTAAATTTTTATTTCTTTTTTCCATTAATTTTTCCTTTTCTTTTTTTTTTCGTTTGTTCTCAAACAAAGGTTTTACAGAAAACGTTTCTTTGAGACCTTGAGACGGAAATGCATGAGACATAAAAGCAGTAGTAAGGGATATATGAGTATGTTTACTCGGTTTGATAACATATTAAAATTATTTAATGACTGAAAACCGAGGTTTAATATATATATATATATATATATCAATGCAATGCGTGCCCATTTCGGTATGGTGTGCTGTGTTGTGGGTTATGCAACCCGCTCTACAAAATTGACGTGAATTTGAACGTTGATTGCATTTTTATCGATGTTTTGACAGTGCACAGCGCATCAGCACTCATCTTAATTGGTCCAATGCAATTAATTGTAGGATAACTTTGAATACTTTAATTTATCAATTAATGTAATGAAATCTGCGTAGAGTGGGGAAAACAATCTGTTTGTTTTAGGATTTATTAGATAAAGGAGAATGCTCTATTTGGGTGGCATATTTGAATTACTTAAAGGTGAAAATATGTGAACCACCATTCATAAGACATGTGAGAATGGGAAATGAAAGGAAAGAATAAGGGTGAATAGAAATACTTTCATTAAAGGTAAACGAATGATTAATAATTAACATTTGTGATATGGATATGTGTGTCCCATAAGTTGCTGGGTAGGGCGAATAGCATGCGATCCTATAAAGTCTAGACATGAATAAATGAATTTATGATGGCAAGAGGAAGAGGTGAGGAAAAGAGATTTGCTTGCAAAGTATAAATAACTCACCAATAATAAAGAGCTATTAATACATTTAGTAGCTCAGTTTAAAACTATACGGAGAGGCTAATCCAATGAACTAATAATGTTGATCTGATGATTCATTTAGGCGTGGCAGGAATACATGTTGTTTGATGGAGCAGCAAATCATCTCGTAAAATTTGTTGCCCATGTTATGTGTATTTCCCCTGTTTATGCATATTTCGCTCCATTTTCTAAGAATTTTCTTTTATTTATTCAGACTCAGAATACATTTTATGCAATAATAGGATATATGACATCCGATCATTATCTAAATTATCCACATTTTCGGGAATCCTACATGCATTAGTTTTTTTTTTTTTAGTGTAAACGGCTCCTCTGTCTTATCTATCTATCTCACATATGCTGGTATTTTGGTGTAGATCAACAACTTCTTATAATACACAGAAGTATTCATTTTCATTCAGGAATAGATAAATTTTTACAGTGTGTTGTTATCGAAGACTAAAATGAAAATGTCCCTATACCTTTAAAAACTTTCCAACCTCAAGAGATGGTATTCTGCACAAACAAGAAACGCAATTAGCTTTGTTTATCACTAAATACAGTAAACAGATAATTTAACATCTGTTTACTATATTTAGTAACAATTAGTGTAAGACAACTCGAACGACACATTTAATAGAAAAACAGTCATTTTACGCAGGCTATGCTGAATAAATAAATCTGAGAACAGATTTATTGTAGCACTAAACAAAACACCTAATTATACACATTTGTCCTAACATCCGCTTTCAACTTTTCAGTTCCAGAAAATATGTGTAACAGCTGTTTGTAATACAGCCATTGGATACAGAAAGCGCTCAATTTACGAAAAGCAAAATGAATATATGAATATATATATATATATAACTTGAAATCCGTTTGAATTGCATTTGAGATATTTGATATCATCCAGACACTTAACAAAAGTTAATTTTAGAAATAAAATTCTATCACGGAAGTTGGACTAACATGCCATATAAGCTTTGTGGAAAATGCGACCACTCGACGCGAAAGCGGCATACATATGCTAAAAGCTAGTACCTCTCAGAAAATAAAGGAACGACAGACACTCAGGTGCGAACGTGACAACGTGTTAATATAATTTTAAATATGAAGCATAAAGGTCAAATGAACAACAGCTATGCTTCACACGCGCTGTTTTTCTGAGAAACAAAGTGCTGACGCTTCTTGGTGAGGTTAGATTATTATTATTATTATTATTATTATTATTATTATTATTATTATTATTAAACTCTAGAAACTCTAGAAAACACTTAAGTTTGTATAATTGCAAGAGAATCGGACCTACACATCCTACCAATATAAAACACTAACTCTTCACATCCTTAAGAACAAGATTAGAAATCACTTAAAAACTATATAATGGAGATCTCAAATATAGGCGAACATATCCAGTCAGACAATACAAACTTCAAAGTCTTTGACTCTTTGAAGAAATGGTCAGACAACATTTCCACCAATACCGACTTCACTATCGTACATACAAACATAACAAGTTTAAAAAAACACTGGCTTAAATTGATAACACTGCTCTCTACACCATGACAAACATAGATGCGCTAATATTGACTGAAGTTGCAATAAACGACACAGAAATCAACGCATACAACATTAATAATTACCAAAACTACAACTTACGTAGATCAAACAAAAGAAGAGGAGGCATCGTGGCATTTATCAAAGAAAAATACAATGTGACTGAAAAACAAACTCATTTCGAACGTGCGGAAACATGCTAATTTTGGAAATCACAAATAACCACAAACAGTATCAAATACACAATAAACATAATATACAGATCCCTAGATAATAATCCACTCAGCTTTCTTCATGAGTTAGAAGCATGGCTAAGCGGCATCGAACCACGTACAATACATAGACTCATCCTAATAGGAGACGTTAATATAAATACTCTTGACCCCGCTTCTTCAACCACTAACACATGCCTTGATATACAAAGTCAGTACAACGTAAACCGTACCATTAACTCACCAACAAGAGAAGAAATACTCAACAATTCACTAACGCAATCATGCATTGATCATATCAACATATGAGCTCCCATCCATATATATACATCATCAGTAATTAACGTAAAAATTGCCGATCACAACGTTGTCTCAACTTCATTTTATTACGTTTCTTACCCCCCCCCCCTCCCATCACCACAAAAGTCGACAAAATTCGATCATATTAAAGAGCATTGTCGAATCGCCCACTCTATTCAACATATACATTAATGATGTTCATAACATGGCCATAAGAAATCAAATATTTCAGTACGCTGATGACACTGCACTACTAGCAATCTAGTAGTGCAGTGTCATCAACATCACAGACATCAACATGGCTCTCTCCAAAGCCCAACAAGATCTAAATGAAATGAAAGCATACTTCTACGAAAACGCAATTGTACTCAACGGCACCAAAACACAGATGTTGATAATATACAACCTAAGAATCATGCGCCGTGCACCACTATCTATACACTGTCACACATACCACTGCATTAATTAACAACAAAAAGACCTGCTAATGTTCCGAAATCAAACCTGTAACCCATTCAAAATACCTTGGTCTTTACATAGATTGTCACCTTAAATGGTCAAAACATATAGAATACCTACATACCAAACTCCGGATCATCGCAGCAAAGCTCTTCCAAGTAAAAGACATTATTCCATCCAAAATGAAAAAACTCCTATATCACGGTATCCGCGAATCCCTACTCAGATACGGTGTAACGGTCTATGCAAACACATCAAACAGCCACCTAACAAAATTAGAAATATTACTTAGGAAAATTGTGTCAACATGATTTGGACACCTTATACGCAACAACCCATATCCGACCAGCACATTGCGACACAGAAACTAGAGAAATAAAAACCTGAAACACTACAAAACATTAAAAGGAATTACTTCAACATCGCCTATCGAAACAACAGAGACACATATCGTATAACGCGACCTACAACAGCTCTCTAACACCCTTCAGCAACTCATACGGTTCTTTTGTGAGATCACATCAGATACCCACGCAACTCAACAACCTACTAAGAAATTTAAAACACATAGATAGCTACAGAACATTAAAACACAAACTCTGGAAAATATACCAACAAAGTTAATATGCAATTAACACTAATATACGCATCACAAATCGCCAGCATCCAATGCCTACATCCCATACATAAACAGTAACAACAACATAAATAGTGAAGCCTAATCCTACTCTCTTCGTAAAAGCTAACCCAAGCTTCGAAGTAGGTAGG
This sequence comes from Typopeltis vanoorti, assembly GCF_054136105.1. Taxonomy (NCBI): domain Eukaryota; kingdom Metazoa; phylum Arthropoda; class Arachnida; order Uropygi; family Thelyphonidae; genus Typopeltis; species Typopeltis vanoorti. The sequence goes on along the minus strand of NC_143568.1, from coordinate 53,060,564 downwards.
ATTAACACACCTCACTCCTCTACACGTAATCCTCATAATCAAACACCGCAGATTATGTAACAAATCAGTCAGTAAGGCGTGTAACAATAATGAAGATACTGATATTAAAAAAATAAAAATTGTGTATATGTAAATAGGCTGTATAATAACAAGCTATGATATTGATATGGAAAAAAGATTATGTACATTTATATTTAAAAAAAATCCCTGTACTCTACATTTTGTGCTGAACAGAACATTTAATAGTATACTGTACTTTATTGTATATATGTAAATACTCTGTATGATGATAAAATAAAAAAAAAATTACCATCTTAAAAAAATAAAACAAAATAAAATAAATTCATTATACAATGATTTTCATTGTGAGTATTAAACATGTGTTGTAAATACATAATATAGATGCAAAAATCATTATTAAAAAAATAATTGAAATCCAATGTAGAAAATGAAACATATATGCAGCACTGAGTGCTAATTTTTGTTAAAAAGTAGAAGTTGGAATGTCACTCGAGATGATTATTGTATATGTGTAAATATTTTAGAAATCAAGAAAATGATCATTATTAAACAAATTATTAAGAGAGACCTCTATGGAGTCAGGGACTCATCGAGAGAGGCCACATACTACACGCACCAACTATCATACATATTCTTGAATCCATCCACACTGCTTGCACTCACAACATCCAATGGCAATCCATTCCAATCCTGCACCACCCTATGAGAGAAAAATCTAGCCTTCACCACTTTCTTAGCGGCATTCATTCTCAGCTTCCAAGGGATGTCCTCTTGTCGTTTCACCATCCTCCATAAATTGAAAAATTCAGTCAATTGAAATCCTGTATGACCCTTTCAGAAGTTTGTAAGACTCAAATCATATCATCCCTTTTTCTACTGTTTGTTAGTGTCCGGAGTCTACAATTTCTATAATGAATTAAAATTCCTGTTGTATAATTCGAAGGTTTTTGGTAATGTCTTCCAGTTGAACTTATTGTAACATGTGTTGCCATCAACACATTCATTTGACAATGTGGAGAAGGAAAAAACATATGTTTGCTCTTTAGATCGCACTCACCACTGAATGAGTAAGACAGTCACCTCGTTTTCCGGCATGGGTGGCATCAGCAGAAGTCAAATGTTTCTTATTATTGATTACTAAAATACTTTAAGTAGCTTCACTGCAGAACGTTCTGAACTGAATATTTTTGATTAGCCTTCTGAATGGATACTGCTCAGTAACAAAGTACATGCTGCAACATCCTACGCTGTCAGTTAAAAGGACTTCGCAAGAATTTTAAAGAGAAAATTTAAAGTTAACATGAAACTTGACGAAAACGTTTTGAATCGCCTATAGTGCATGTGTTTTTATAAGTTTTGAAAAATGTGAGGATTATGGATGCCATTTACGTTTAATAACAAAAAAGAGTTCATAAAAAAAAGCAGAAACAGTATCACGGAGAATTCGTAAGAGAGAGAGAGAGAGAGAGATGATGATGAGATGTGTCAGATCATTTTCTTCTTCCGAACAGAATAAAGGCAGGCTTCTTAGGAAGTTTCTTGATGGACCACCGCAAATATAGAAGAGTATTTCGAAGTAAGTAGGACAGGTGTAGAATTTTTACAAAGTAAACAAATGCCATAATCGCTATCTGTCGATGGTTGATATCGACTTTGGCTTTCATTAAGAGTGAAGAAGATGGTGTCAATGTTTTTGAAAGAATGAAAGTATGAAAAATGGGACACTAATATGATAATAACTATTTTCATCTTTCCATCTTTGAATGACTTGAAATAGGCGATGCAAGATAATGATTAGCCCTAGAGCAGTAATTCTTAATCAGTAGACAGTGACACGATATTGACTGGTCCTCGAGTAATCAAAATAAAACCCAAACTTTTGACAGGAATTGTGTATGAGAGACAGCATAGGAGATGGAATAAACAAACTGCGAAATATTTTCGGCTAACTTGTTGAACAGTGAAAGGATTCATCTCAAGGAGCCACTGTTCTAGAATACAGGATTTCAACACAGTTGGAAAATACCACGGAGACCAGGCAACTTGATGAAATTTATTGTTTTTGGTATAGTAAACAGGTGATTTGTTTAAGGGAAGAAGAATGATACATATCAACTTTGGCTTGATATGTATTGTTGCGAGGTTGCGAGGTGAATGTATCACATCTATTTGTTATGTGTGATCTCCTAGCCGGTTTGGCTACATCCAGGATGGATAAGTTTCAACGATAATTCTCCCAATTCCTTATGAGACCAGCTAACTCGACTTTACTTAAACAGTTGTTATAAAGGTTCTTCGCGTCGAAACGGGATTCTAACCAAAGTCTTGCCAACCAAAGGGCATAGTCGATACTGATTGAGCTCGATTTCAAAGGAGATGCAGGAGTACCTTTTGGATATGAGAGATAGAAGCAAGTTAGGAAGCTGAGACAAAAAACAAAAACGAAAAAAAAAAACACATAAATATGGTTTGAATATGAGCCAAGGTTTTTTTATGCGACATCTTTTTAAAATCTTTTCATTTTTACTCCATCTCTATAATATTTAGAATTTATCCAACAAAACAGCTTAAGTAGTCAGGAGAGTTTGTAATGTGTGTTAACTGCGTATATAATAGTCCGTGATTTATCTCTCTTGAGGAAAGGACAAAAACCAAAGTCTTCTGGAGAAAAATTCCAGTAGCCTCATTATGAATTTCGTTAACTGAACATTCAAAAAATCTTATAAGCTATCCTTGCCATTATTTAAAGCAAAGGATATATGTTGTTCTTCTGAATGCGTTACTGAAATAAGGTTGAGATAGAAATTGGACTGGAGATCACTTTCGTTCGTTTATTTCTCCTTATTTTTTCCCTGTTTTTTTCTCTGTTATAGGTACTTCATTCTTCTTACTGATGTTGAACAATAAGCTACACTGCATGAACTGTTTCAAGTATATTCGCCAAGTGATCTATTTCGGATACATCTGGATACTACGCATTCCTAACATGAATTTTAAATTCCTACAGAATATTGAATTGAATGATGTATTTGCTCTCCTGATCAGAAAGTAATTATTCAGTTAGATCCCGGAGAGGAGAACAAGGAGAGAAATTCAGATCACACAGTGACACCTAGTAATCTATGATCACACAACACTATTCTTGTTGCAGAAAGAAGGTCAACTGTGTCCAGGTGAAATAACTGCAGGAAGGGAACTGACAGAGTTTGAAAGAGGCGATGTGATAGGATAACTTGTTGCAGGCCTATCTATTGTGCAAACTGTTGACAAACTGGGCCATCCAAAGTCAACATTCAGCGATTACCATCCTAAGATGGAAGCGCAAGGAGTCAGTTGCAAGTGCTACCCCCAGTAGACGACCCACCACACTTACTGAACGTTACCGTAGAGTGCTACGAAGGATAATACCTTAGGTAAAAACCGCAATTAGTTTGCCAACGCTGAATGTGCAGTTCCAGTCATCGACTGCAACACGAATCTGTACACAACATGGGTATGGGTAGGGCTGCAATATGCAAGTCCGACATTACCCGAATCAACGTGCAGCTTCGTCATGACGGATGCAAAGAGCGTGGAGAGCGGGACGTGCAAGTATGGAAATCTGTGTTATGGAACGATGAATCACTCTGCACCCTCTACCGAGCAGATGGACGGTGTGGCGGATGCTCGGCGAACGTCTCTTACCAGAGTGTGTGTCACTCCATGGTATGATCCTGTTTTTCCTGGTTTGGTCCTTGATCTCTGTTTGTGATGCCAAGATCATTGAACTACGAGAGGTTTCTGAACATTCTGGACAATGCAATAGTTCCTATCTCGCGTCTTTTATACGCGACTGACCATTCTCTCTCTCTCTCTCTCTCAGCAAGACAATGGCACCATGTCATACGGTTGTTGCTGTAAGTGGATGGTTTGTGGACATGAATGCCACTACACTTGACTGGCCTCCTTCATATTCCTTATCTGAATTCTAGTGAACATCTCTGGAATGAACTTGGCCGTCAGGTGAGTTCAAAGCACATCCGCCCCAAAACAGTCTATGATCCTCATTACATCCCTACAGGAAGAATGGTCCAAAATTTCGAATGGTCGCTATCGCACGCTTGTGGAAAGTAGGTTCCATAGGATTGCTGGTCGCTGCAGTGAAAAGAGATCCTACATTTAATGATGGGGGTGATGGCTGTTTGTTCCTCACACTGCGGCGTCCATTGACTTCTTTCCACGCAGTGTATATTAACATTACTTATACAAAAAATTATTTCAAGAGCACTTCAGTTCTCTTATTAACTGCGTATCACACACACACACAACACATACTGTATATAACAATATATTTTACTAAGGAGGGCACCTCCCCCCAGACGACTACTGCTCCCCCCCCCCCCGAGTTTCGGACTGGTAGGCCGGTTCCCCGTGAATTCTGATGACTCGAATTTTGAAAACTCGAAAGGGAGGGCCCCCCCCCCCTGGCGCCCAACCCCACAAGTTCCGGACTGGTAGGCTGGTTCTCCTTGAATTCTGATGACTCGAATTTTGAAGACTCTACACTCAGGATAGCCCTGAGTTTCAAAACGTTTCAAATAACTTGACAAAAAACGTGACATAAAAACGTTACAAAAAAAGCCTTATCATTTAATATTATAGAGTAGATATCATAATATAAAACCACAAATATGTAATTTAAAATATGATTTTGCAGTATATTAATTCATACATGATTTACAAGAACTGTGTGAAGCACAAATGTGTGTGAAAAAAATCAATTAACATGCCAAGTCGAAGAAGCATTTCAACAGAGAGAGAGAGAGAGAGAGCATACTTTGATGGTAAATGATGATATATATAAACTCAGTTTAACGTAACGTCAGAGGCAGGAGTTTTATTGGAAATATTATAATTATTTGCAATCATTTCTTAAAAGTTAATCGAAATGCAATTTAATCTCTAAAAGGTAATGTCTTTAATTTTAATCTGTACAACTAATAGAATAGATATAGGGTATAACAATCCAAACAAGGTATAATAATTGGAATAGACATGGATAATTGAAGAAACATTTCAAGAAATTCAACAGTCATATCAGGCTTTTAATGCCGAAACGACAATTCAAATATTCATGAACAATCTGAAGACAGCAGAACATTCATAGTAAGATATAAATAATTGGAATAAACATGAACAATCGAAGGAAGGTTTAACAATTACATTAGCATAACAGTATGCTACTTAGAATAGACGTGGAAAATCGAAGGAGGCTATAACAATTATAGTAGGGTATAACAGGGAATAGATATGAAAAATTGAAGTAGGATATAGTAATATGTTATATTAAGGTATAACAATTGGAAGACACACGGAGAGTCGAAGGAGGCTATAAGAATTACATCCTAGGCAATCTGGTTGGATAAGTGATTAGCATATCCGCCCTCAACAGGCTGTGGTTCCAATCCCACTGTGGGCATTGATGTATGTGATTGTCTTTAGGTAGCAGATGAATATCATCGCCTGGTGTAAGACACCCATCCCCCTCCTTATCGGAATCCTGATGGCTTGAAAAAGTTCCATGTTTAGTCTCTAGAGCGGAGTTTCCGGACTAGGTAAAAAATTACTAAAAATCCTAAAAAAAGTAAAACGTAATTTAAAAAATATAAAAACCCTCGCCCCCCCATTGAAATAATACTATAGGTTTATAACCTTTCGTGGGCAGGGGTCACGTAACAAAATAGTATGGTACAACTTAAAAACAGACATGATTCAGGTGTGCTAGCCTTTCGAGTGAGGTATCACAATCGAATATAGTTATCGCATTTGATGTAAGGCAGCATTTAGAACCATAAAAATGAACAAATGAACAGTATAACAATAAATATTTTTATCACATCAAAGGCCAACCCTGATTCTGACGTCTGCTGAGAGAGGGGAAATCGTCGTTCGGTTTTAGTTCAGGTTTTACCCATAAACATTCCAATATGTGCGATATCTATAATGACTTAATTAGTCAGGATTAAAAGATGCTTTATTTAGGCGAAGCTGAACTATAAAAAGTATTTGCTTAAAGAGTTCTACAAATTATCATTAGCGTCGAGAGGAAAGTAGGAGCAAAAATAATCGTATAGTGTAAATACAAGCAAGATGCCACTTAAAGAAATCATTAAGCTTCTCCAGGTAATACCCAGAGACAAGTCTATCATTAGTGATGGTAGCTGGTTAGACTGATACAAAAATCTCTCCCCCCACCCCGATTAATTTGTAAAAGCTTTGAATTATCTTTAATCATGATAAGTTTCCGTGGAGCATCATTTATAATGGTAAGAACGGAGTTCTTTTAAAAATGGTTTCACCGAAGCGGAAAAACTCGGGTTCGTTACATTACGTATTAATAGTTCTTCCTTAGAAAAGATTTCACTTGTTGCCATCAGCTTGATGCGTAACAAAAAACGAGTTTCTCTGCTATTTTAATGCCGAAACGACTTTTTTATATTAAAAAAAGTATATTAACAAACTCGGTATATGGGAAGTTCTGGTAATCTCGAATTCAAAGCGATAAGAGGTTTGCAATTAATAAAATCGCGAATTAACAGGTAACAATAAATGATTGGATGTCTGTTTCATAATCCCATATGAGTTTCAGAATCAAATACCAAACGTTATCATGGTGTTGCGATTAATTGCCATAAAGTAAACATAAATATAGAAATTATTTTGTTGAAACAAAGGAAAATCTCTGACAGTTCGATTACCAGATTTTTCACGTGCTTAAATCTCTAAGATCCTTACCTAAACCACTTTATACTGTAATTAAGGCGCTATGCCTTTAAATAATGCCTTTAAATATGCCTTTAAATGAAAGTTATTATAAGCGAACTAATATAACTTATTAAGTAATGATTCTCGATCCTGTTTAATTATTGAGACTAACTACAGCGCCAACATTAAGGGAAGGGTAAATGTTAAATGTTATTAGAGATGTTAATATACAACATTTTCAGATTGCAACACATTAATAATGCTCATATAGTGTCAATTCATGCAATGACAATGAATTGTTACGTATTTATATTATGTATTGCGTCTGCCGTGCAGAACACGTGATACTCTACGAATGGAAACTTTTCCCTTAGATGCAAATAGGAGGACCTGGAGGTTTCCAAAATACTGTCATGTATTCAAAGGGAAAACATATTGTTCTTGATATTGAGTATTGTTAGGCTGAGGAAATGTCAACGATAGGTGGCTGTTTTTTGTTTTGGAATTTAGGCTTCGGAATAAATAAACTGCAGTTTATGTATTTATTTTCAATGAAATACCTAAAGTTTACTAGAGCTAAGCAGAATTCGCGACTATTTAAAACCCTTATATTTAATAAAGAAAATTATACTGGCAAAAGACCTCATGAAAATGCTATTTTCATCTACTGTAATAATCTATGTTTATCGCTGACGTCACTTCCCGACATGGAATCAAATTTTAAATGCAATGTGGGAGGATTCTATGGTTGATTACAATAATTCGATTTGTTCTTTTACTCTGCGAATTCAGCTGTTTGGTAAATGATTTGAAAAGATTCAATGTATTAGCCATCATGTTCCCATCTCATAATGTTCTACTTCTTTTTTTTTTTTTTTTAAACAAAGAAAAATCTTAATTAATGTCGGAACTTGTAGCAATTTACATTAGCACTAAAAAGAGCACTGCTAATGTGTTATTACTTATTTTATTATTTTATCAATTATTTTACAAAAGTATCATTTAGTTGTATGTGCTTATTATATTCCAAAGTTTTCGGTTAAATAAATTAAAATATTTTCATTACATGAATTAATGCGATATTAATGTACTTCCTCTTATCACATGTTGTTGAACTATTTTTATAGATAAAATGAGTGACGACTGGGAAAAGATATTCGCGAAAAACAGAGACTAAGAATAACATTAAGTTAAACTCAATGAATAAGAAATGAATTAAATAAGAGAATATCGATGAAGATGCCATTCAGGAGTATTAAACTATTATATTAAATATAAAAGTTTCCTTAAATTCAACATTAAGTAAATTCTTATGTTTAATATATTTAACATTTGAATATATATAACATCTAAATATTTGAATAAAATATTTGATACTTAAATATTTTATTCAGTATTCTCAAATAGCTGGTAACAAATGCTTTTGTATAGTTTTTGTTACATGTCTTATACATCTCGCAATACCTTATGTCATAGGAGTCCACAGAAAATTTGTCAGGGAGGGTGCAAAGCAAAATTTTCCAGATGGAGAAAAGCTTGGAGACAAATAATTATATACTAAATTTTTATTTAATAATTTCATTTTTTTCACAAGTAGATCTTAAGGGGGGGGGGGGGGGAAGTGCCCCGTTTTCCCCACGCTGCGGATGCGATGCCCATGCCTTATGTATCTGTTTAAAAAAAATGTAGCCTGAAATACAACATTTCCAAGTGCTAAATCAAAGTCCTTGGCTTCAAAGTTCGGATATGTTAGTTAAAGAGTATCGTCTCAGGGCAGTGTCTTATATATTTTGGATAACGAAGGACTTAGACTCTGTTAAAGAAATAAAACTTTAATTAGAGCGATATTTTCAGACGTCTTCTGAGACAAAACAACTAGGGAAATTGTTGAATGCACTAAAACGAACTCACAGCGTGAGTTAAGGCCTAGTGATTTCCCACTCAGAGTACGCTTTGTTGTTGATGACGCTATTGTGTTTTTGTTTATTTTTATTCGCAAATTCGTTCGGAGAGAAACAGAGACAATTGAAACTGCACTACTAGGAAGAAATGAACTCTATAAAAAATAGGCGTGGAACTTTTAGTAATTTTCTAGTGTCTCCGCCCATTTGGGTTTTGTACGTTAGTCGGAAATTCACATCCCCTGTTAATAACATGAAGCGAACTAAAGAATACCAATGAGGGCAGTAAACGCCATGAAAGGTAAGAACACCGAAAACCCTGCCCAAAGTAAAATGTTCAAAAATGACATCCGCAAAGTAGACGACGGCGACATGCGCATATTAACCGAAGTGGGTGTAGTCCTTTCTCTCGGCTATGCACGAAATAGAAATAGGACTTTGCACTACTTCGCAGTGTCATCTGCACGAGTTGCTCTCATTTGGCGAGAAGGCAGAGTAACAACGTGAGGCCCTTGGTCACGTGGACAGGCTAGGTCTGTCACGAGCTGAGCCAACCTGTAAGACCGCATTCTTAGGTCACTTTTTTTTTCTTTGCCATATGCCAACGATGATGAGCTCGAGAACCTGCCGGCTCCAACCTTGTAATCACTGGAGTTTTCCTGTCCAGTAGCCCACACTGGTTTCAGATCACATGACTCGCGTAATCTCCTGCTATTTGCTATGGTTTATTTGTTAAATAACTTACTTGCAGAATAGTGCTGCCACTTTCTCGAAACAATAAATGAGATAAAGTAGCATCTTTTAAGAATCTAAGACTTTAGTTCATTCTTCCATTTACTTTCTGGCAAATTAATAGCATTCATCAACGGTCGTCTAATTTCTTTTGTATTTCGAGATCGGAGAGCCCTCCTGTGGCACCAATTAAAATAGTCTGCAGTTCACACAATGATGGTCGTTTCCGATAGGCATACTGTGATTAGGAGTTGAGTAGAATTAATGCATATCATCAAGTCTCAGTAGACCACCTTATGTACATGTACGGACTTGAGGCTAATCCATCTGTGTCCTGTTTCAACCCACACCAACTGATTTCATGGGCACGTTCGTGCTTGCACTTAAAAGAACATCAAGTAGCCTGATTAGTACTAAAACTATAGACACTGACAGAGTTAAATTTTATTATTATACCCATGTATACTGCGTGTAATTTTCCTAGAAACTCTGCTGATGCTGACGATTACATGCTTAATGACGGATATAAAATAGTAAAATATAGCCCTAGAGGGAGGTGGCATCTTCATCTAGGTCTTAAAATTTGCCTAGCAATTATACTGCATTCTTAAACTCGGGTTTTGTGCTTAATAGCCGATCTTAAACTTGTCATTTTAGTAAAATAAATAAAATTCTTCTCATCCCCTCCGAAAAATAAACTACACGAACTAAAAAAATAGAGAATAGAGCATTTATTAGAGGAATAATTATTAGTGGACTCAGAATTAATGATAATTATCATCATCTTTCCTTTTCATTTGAAAAGCTCTTCCGTTAATATGCAAGCAACCAGACACATTTTATTTGCTAATTCTATCTCTTCTCGGCATAGATTTTGTGAACATTTTCCTCATTGTGGGCTGCAATGAACTTTGAAAGTTCAATGTTAAATAAAGAAAAAAAAATAAAATAATGATTGTCTAGAAGTTACCTTTACTTCTCTTGTAGTATTCACGAAATAAAGTTGTTGAGAAATTTTGTGTTCATAAAATGACCAAACACCTATAACCTCAAAGTGTAAACTCTAACCGCAGTTAAATTACGCTTTAAAAATCATTTTAATAAATAAAAATATCTTAATAAAATTATGGTGTATCATAAGAAAATATTTATAATAAATTTAAATGAAGAAATATGACCGAAGTCACAAAATGCTATCATATAAAATTGATTTTTTTTTTCGTTATGAAATTATATCATGCATTCAAAAGGGAAAAAAAAAAACTTTAATAGCCAAGAAATAGCATGGCACTTATAGTGGACTTTTTTATTTTTTTGAAATTTTTTTTTTCCTGCCCTGCTTAATCTTTATTTCAGGATTGAGATAGATTGAGACTTAGCCTTATTCGCATTGCCCCGCTATGTAGCAAATTCTGATCATAGTATAGATTGTTTTTCGACTCCATTCTGCGATGGTGATGATAATAAAGCGGCGAACGTACTCTCGCCTACATATTAATAATAAAAATCATGATAATATATGAAAATTTAATACATCTTGCATATAAAATTTGCTATAATTAATTGATTAGATTGAAATTATGATCGCGCGCTAAGTAACGGCCGATTGGTTTGCGATTGTGGGCTGCATGCCAAAATTATGCAATGAGTGATAAAAAATACATTAGCTCTGAATCGGTGATGCTGGCATATAAGCATCAACTTCATATTCGAAGAGGACAAATTTACAGTACCTAATACAAGTAAAATATAAGTAAAAAAAAATTCATGTTAAATTGCTAGCCATGAATATTTTTGCTGAACTTCCAAAAAATTGCATATTTTTTAATAAATTAGTTATCCAGACAACATTCAGTTTCAATTCATTTTTATCATGATGATGATGATGATGATGATGATCATCATCATCATTCCATCCAAGAAAGGTTATAAACCTGTTGTACATTAGTAGCGTAGAGTAAGAACTTTTATTTATTTTAACATAATCCATAAACCAAAAACGGAACTTTATCAAGCAATTTCAGTCATTCAATAAGCGGTGGTGTTTTCAAATCTAAAGAGAAACATAAACACTCATAACCACCATAGATTTGAACCCTCAGCCTGTTTGATAGAGAGAAGGGGCACTGACCACTCTGTCAAGCATGCAGCATAACAATATGAGGGATTTCTAAAATTTATTTGCAAATAAATAAATAAATAAATAGACACCCTGAATCCGTTTATAGTGGCACCATTTAGGTTGTTTATTTATTTATTATTATTATTTTTTTATTTGCAGAAATGGATGCATACAGAAGTGAAACTTTCTCTATTTGAAGAACTTCAGATAGTTTCATACACTTTGCATAAGTCGATGAATTCATTGTTCATTTAATTGACGTTTTTCCTGGATAATGATTGAAGCAATCTGTTACTTTGGAATTTTGGATGAGTAGGAATTTTATTTATGATAACCCCCTCAATGCATTTAATTTAATCAACAGAGAGAGAGAGAGAGAGAGAGAGAGAGAGAGAGAGAGAGAGAGAGAGATACCATCTTTTCTGCATAACTTGCAAAAAAGATGGTCTAATGCTGTCACCGTTTCCCTGGTATCCGGTAGGGCTGAATTTGTCTACATTACCTTAAAAAAATGTATTCATGTCTTGAAATACATCTGTACGATTCCTTAATTCAAGTCACTTATGCAAATGAACTTACTGTCGAAAATGTGCTTTGTTATAAGAAGAGCAGACTGAAAGAAAACGTTTTTTCCACTTATGTTAAGCCTAGAACCAACGTTTTATGCATTGCCCAGAGGGATGTCAATGCAATACTAAATTCATTGAGCACCACCGGTATACCAAAATAGGTCTCCCTCAGTGATGTGATTTTCGTTTTTAATTTTTTTTATGTTTTAATTATCATTTCTTCATCGGATTGCTGTTGTGAACATTTTAAAGAGAAATTCAGAATATTATGATAGCATCGCATGATTACGTTTACACTATCACTAGCTTCACCAATTTTCCTTTACATATATTTGCTGTTTTTGAGGAATTAAATTTTCAATCTTATAAGATATTATCTGATTTATATCTTCTAGAGCAGTGTCAGCAACCTTTTTCATATGAAGGGCGCAATTCCGCGTGCTCCATGATGCTCGGAGGCGCTGCGTTGTCGATTCCTTCTGATTTAAATAATTAAACTTAAAATTACAATTGGCATGAATGGTTTTGAAATGTCTTTCTATATTACTTTTTTTTAGAAATAGCCACACTATTATTGCATAATAAACAAATACATTTGCCATTATGATTGATAAAGCAAAGCACTCGCATTTGATCTGACAGATACATGCTAATTGTCAACATGAATATTCTTTTTGTATTCATTTTTTATTTTTATTTTCAGGTAAATAAATTAATGTAAATAAAAAGCCAGGTAAATAAAATAATGTTAAAATTTGAAATCTCATTTTTCTTAAAAACAAGTAATCATAGAATTTCTAAGCCTGAAATGAAAGAAAAAAATGCCTGTGTCATGAGCTCTCCGCAATTTTCAAATTTTATATTGCGCTTTTCATATTAAAAAGGTTGCTTACCTCTGCAAGATGTGCTTTACAGTTATGGAAAATACGAAGGAAAGAGGTCTGAAGCTTGCTCCACCTTATGCTTGCATCGGCTGAAACTTTTAGTTTCTATATATTCAGCACGAAACTCTTGTAGTTTCTATTCGGCTATGAAATGATGTTGGATTCAATATTCACTTAATTTGTATTTATTTCTGTATTCATTGTTTATTTTTATTTTCAGGTAAATAAAATAATGTAAATAAAAAGTATTATAAAATGTAATGTATTATATTTGTCCGCGCGGTTAGCTTAGTGGCTTTGCGCTTCGCAACCATGTGCTTGGGGAAGGAGTGTCCTAGGCTCGACTCCCGTCGGAGACGTGAGGAGCTGAAGGAATTTCCTTAGCCAAGTTAGCTGGTCTTGGGCGTGGACAGCAAGTTTTTTTCTGCCAGTTTATCTGGAGTTTTTCATCCAACAAGCAGGCATACCGGCCCCGTGAACACACAGGAATACAGCCAAGAATACCTCGAGGCATAGGAGTGACCATTCTATCCTCATATTTCGGTTACGAAATCCAAGCATGCTTGGAAGGTTGTGGGTGTTAAAGCCATTGGGATAGGATAGATGTCTTATATTTGCAGTGTTTTTTCTTTTTGTTTTCTTGCATTTTAGCACATACTAGTAATGAATGTATCTCTCAGATATACTGCGATCTACGCTGCAAAATTACCGCTGCGAGCTCCAAAGCAGTTTACAATAATTTCTCTGAGAGCGCACTAAAAATTCATTGCGGGAGCCATGGCGCCCGCGAGCACTGCGTTACCAACCTCTGTTCTAGAGCATTACTAATTACATCCTTACCTAGATCTTAGTCCTCCTCTAAGCATTTTTGCTGGACCCAATCACCATACACCTGTTTTGCTAGTCATTCTCTTATTAGAAAGTTCCTTTCAAATATTTTTATGTTAACATGTTTCATTGTTACTCTCTGTTTATTCCATTCTGCTATTTCACAGAACTCTCGATCTGTGGTCTTTGAGTAACTGTTTTATTTCTAACTCAACTGTCAGATCCTCATATGAAAAAACATTAAGCAATTTAATATACTGCTAGTTTAGTGGTAAACTAACTTCCTACCATATAAGCTTCCTTATTCTAGTATCTAATTTGTGAAATAAATTTTTAAAATGATTAATGTTATTTGCATTCATCTCTGTACTGACATTAATTGCTTACTCTAAAGTATAGCATACTGTAATTATATATTTTCAGCAGATTAAGGTTAGAGACTTGTCTGTGCTTAGATCTACTTAAGAGATAAAATTAATCCCAGAAATTGTTTATATTCATTTCTACTTTTGAAAACCTAAATTCGAAATTGCCTTTTTTGGACAAAATAAAGAAATTAAGAACCAGATTACACTTCTAGACACCAATGGTAAATAAGGATGGAATGATATTGGCGACACCATAAAAATGTCCCTTTGGTAATGATATTCTAATTTCATTACCAGATGTTCATAATTTAGCTTATGAGCATCACTACCAATATACTTAGGACCGACACAGAGTTTATATCTAGACCTCTCCTAAAGCTTAGTCTTAGTAATAACTCATAAAGTCATTACTACGATCAGCAAAGGACCACACTCACCAGGTGTACATAAGTATTATGTAATTATTGCAAAACTTAGGTGGAAAAACCTGAATATAAGCAGAAATCTGCTCGGGCTTACTTGTTAGCAATGTTTTACATAATCGGAGTGACAGAACAGGCCTTGTTCACATCTGACTTTAAAAGGCCATGACATAGACTAGAATAACATTTACATTACATTCAGGGAAGATTATTACTATGAGGAGCGAGTATTTACGGAGTCAGCCAGAGTTATTTTATCACATGTAGACGCTTAAATGTAACCAAGAGATAAAGCTTCCAGATAAGTGAAACATCTGCTTAGTATGAAATAGTGCGATATTAGAGATTTAGGAAGGGACTGTTCCAAAGAAATGATCGTAATCATATAAATAGTGTTCGTAATAGCATTATTGCATGATGAAGCCATTCATTATAGCCGCATTCGTGTTGTGGATATTTTTTGTTGTGTTGCCAAATTTCACACAGCGAATGGTCCCATGTTAATCAAAAAGTAAAAATGGCGGTAAAAAATCCGAGAGAGAGAGAGAGAGAGAGAGAGAGAGAGAGAGAGAGAGAGAGAGAGAGAGAGTTATTGTTATTATTTCAAGTCGTTGCGAACAAGGACGTGCACATAACAGTCAAATACACATGGCGAATTTAGCAAGTTTCTGATGCTTGTTTACATACAATACAGTTTCAAATCGATCTAGAGTCACCCAGATTTGCCTTATTGCATTGTGTTGTATTTGTGTGTATGTTACATTAGTTTTTTGGTAATCCCTGAAGATGTCTCAGTGAAGAAGTATCAGTATGTCTACTGATACGAATTCGTATTGGAAGTATTAAAGTCAGTTTTAATCATTTCAGAGTGCTGTATACATTCAATTAAACCTTCAAGATGATGTAAATAATTTATTTACAACACATACGTCAAAAACGGATTAAATATCATAAATTCGCATTCTAACTTTTGATGCACCACTCAGATTTTTACAAAATCGTCATTTGATAAACTATTTGAATAGCGTATATTTTTGATAGAGATCACGATATTTCTTTCGAAAACGTAGGCATTATGAACGATCGTAAATGTAACAGTGACCATTTTCACCAGAATTACTACAAGTAACTATTAGGAGATACTACTGTCAAGATGTGTATCATAATGAAATTTACGAACAAATTAATTTGTGTAACGTGCAATTGTTCCGTTTTAAATCCTACGTTTATGATTCGTTAATAAACTTTTTTTGGGTATAATACGCCATTTTTCGACAAAATAATTCGAAAGAATGATAATAACAATTCATCTCAAGTTACAAATTTTAATGAATATGGTAATTAGGATATCTGTTAAAATATGGAGTAATTTCACTTTTGTTCTCAGTACGACAATTAAAATGGCGGTATTCAGCGAAGCAAAATTATGTCTACAGAACGACTGTAGCGATAATGAAAGGTATCGCTATACAAAAATGCTACTCTGAAACACCATTTTATGAAGGTTTGCAATCATCTCCTTACTGTAGAGACATAAGTCTGTTCCCTAATTTTGTCCGTATAAATGGAGCAGTCGAAATCAAACTTGATTTCATTTATGACTTAACATATTTTAGTCGTCGTCGTCCGGTAGCATCTTCTAGCAAGAGGGTTGCAACAGATGAGCAGCTCGTCTCCATTTCTCTCTGTCAGTCGCCTCCGTCATTCTTAAACCAGTCCATTCCACGATGTCATTGAACCACTCTCTAGTTGGTCTTCCACGTCATCTCTTCCCCTCATCTTTCCCTTGTAATAGAGTTCTTGTCAGGTGTCCCGAAGAATTTCTCAGAAGATGTGCTGCAAATCTGGTCTTTCTTTGCATAATATTCTTGAGCAATGTTCTTTCCATCCCAACTCTTCTTAAAACGTCTTGATTTGATATTTTCTCTGTATAGCTAATCTTTTCCATCTTTCTCTAACACCACATTTCCAATGCATTAATTCTTTCCATATTTCTCTTTCTGAGTGTCCATGACTCACTTTCATAACTTGCAATACTCCAAACTGTTGCTTTAACTATTCCAATTCTAACACCTATTTTAATATTCTTGTTTATTGAAATTCTCTTCATTTCTATAAATGCCGATTTAACTTTGCCTATTCTATTTCTAATGTCAAACTCTGAAGTTCCTTTCTCTGAGATCCAGCTACCTAAATGAAATCTTTCCACTTTTAAAATCTTTCCTCCACATCTTATCTTTACATTCTCTCCTATATTTTAGTACGCATTCTTAATATCAATTTTCTTTAAATTTCATTAGGGATGAGCGAAATTATTACTGTATTTTCGAATCATTTTCAGAATTTATCAATAAAAATGATTTTATTAAAGTCCAAACCAAGTGAATAAAGTTGAATGTAAAGTTCAAATACGATATTTCATTAAATTTCATCTACAAGGAAAGGAGTTTTTGCTTGGTTAATTTGGGAAACTTTTCTTTTTTTTTTTTTTTTGCGAAATTTTCTACCTTTATGTGATCTGATTGAAATAAGAATTAAGAATGCCCTACAAGTTAAGGTATCTACATTAAGGTACCGAATGTCCAATATTAATAAATTCCGTTCTGCAGGCGCCTAGAGATAAGATCATCATGGGCGAACACAGATAAAATAAATGTAAACATATAATAATTTTGCAGAATGCACTTGAAACAGTTTATATCAGACAGCTATGAAATACGAAAAAGTTGACAGATGGATGACGATGAGACTGAAAGAAACTATCATATTTCGGGAACTCAAAAATGCCTTAACTCACTCGCTCTGAGGACAAGAAAGGGATCTGTAAGCAATGCTGACCATGAATAAAATAAAAAATAACACAACTATTCAAATATATATATTTTTAATTTGTCGATACAGAAGAATCAACTTTATTAAACAAGTATAACAAAGTTGATCTCATACTTCCTGCACCTTAAATATGTCCAAGTATGCTAATTTACAATTCCATATTGGAAGTGTGCTAAATGAGCCTTCGTAGTCCAGTCGGTACAGACGAAGCCCTTTGGTCGGAAAGACCGGGATTCGATTCCCGTCCAAGATGTGAGGAACCTTTACCTTTATAAAATATAATATTGATGATACCGCTATTCCAGGGTGTGCAGCGCACACCTAGCACACCAAGAATATATGCCCATGGTATAAATCCTTATCCGCCTGTTTTGATTTTAAATTTTTCAAGAAGCAAACTATTTAAACATTGATTCCCATCCAGATATTCAAACAGTGACAAAGTCTCCATTTACGTCACGTGACATGTATTCCCGACATGATATTTGTAAGTCATAATAAAACCAAGGCAGAACCGTCGGCAAATTGTAATATGGCAAAATGAGAAAGAAAGAAGAAAAAAAAAATGAATGGTTATTGACGATTTGTATTTAACTTGTAAAACTGGAAGATGTAAGCGAGGAATAAATATTCTAAGCGTTTATATGTATGATTCCGGTCTAAGTATTCAAAGAACAAGCCTGGATTAATCCCTCGTAACATGTAAAGCCGAGTAGCATCAGGACTGATAAGCGTCATAAGAAACAGTTGTCACTTCCCTTGGAACTCCATCAGTCAGTAACTGATTTCATTGTTGTCGTGTAATTTGCATCTCTCGATGCATTACTTTTCTTCCGTTTTTTTAAAAAATATTTTATTTGGTCCTCGTTAACAGTTCTTAACAAAATAATAAATGCAACTTAATATCATCTTTTTATAATTCAGTATGGGGTTTTCTTACCCATGAACTACGAGTATATACGCTGATTTTTGTGAACCAAGCGTCAGTCATGTCAGCAAGTGATATCCTAATCTTTGTATTCACCTGCAATTTCCTCGCTCCCAAGTGATTTGTGAGCATACGCATATCATCATTGCGGAAATGTTCTCTCTTCAGTATTCGAACTGTCGCTTGTTTTTTGGTGTGCTGATCCCCAGTAGTTATCTGCGAGATTTGTGCGATCCTTGATTAATAATTATAATTTTGTAGATTCTCTTGCACTTTTATGATTGCTGCGGAACTTGTTTGGCTGTAACATGACATCTTATTTAATAACGATGCTAAATACCAGTGGATAACAGTAAGACGAATTCAAGCTATAACAGCTTTAATTCGCAGACCTGATTAGCCGAGTGGTTAGCGAATCAGCTTTTCTGACCAACAGGTGCAGATTCGAATCCCACTACAGGCACTGATGTTCGTGACTGTGTTTTTAGGTAGCACATGAATTATATCGCCCATTCTGCGACCCACCCCTGCTTACTGGAGACCTGAAGTGGCTTGGTTGATTTGTTGGTTGTTTTGGATTTACGACACACGCAGCTAAGGCTATCAGGCCAATGTGCTATGTCTGAAAACTGCTTGTGTTCTTATGGCCAGTTTACCTTTTATGCGAAATAAAAAGGAAAACACCTGTCCCCGTATGAAACCAACTAACTCACCTTCAGTTGAAACGTTGTAAACGATTCTTCGAATCCTAGAGGAGATTCAAACCCAGGTCATTCTAACCAAAGGGCATCATCGATACCGACTGAGCTATGGAGTCTCTAACAGTAGCTTCAGAAAGTTCTCTGTTTGGTCTCTAGAGCAAGGTTCGGAACTATGTAAAAAATGAATAAAAACTACAAAAAATATATATAAGATTAATGTACTATACGTTTATAATAACTCTTCGTAGATGGGAACCCCATAACAAAAGCACTTAATTCCTTAACTGCCTGTACAGAACTTATTCATAGGAATATTGTTGAGCGATTGTGTATTTGATGAATAATCAGAATGATGATCAGGTCTGCTACTCGTAAGAACGAAGTGTGCGGGATAATTATATATTTCACCCTCTTTTCTGTGGCCGTTTAAAACAGGATAAATAAAGAAGAAAGGAATTATAATAGCACATGAACAAAGTAGACTGCATCGACGGTCCCTACAAGAAATATTGGTGTCAAGACGATGTAAAAAAAAACAAAAAAACAGTTGATTAGTTTTGTAAACCTCGTTAATAAAGTCGTATATTCACTTGATATCGATATCTTGAACATCACTTATCACTTTTGTCATTCTCCCTCTTCCTTGCTACATTTCCGTTTTGTGTTAGGAGAGAAGCTGCAGAATGGAATAGGAAGTCAATAGCAGTTAAACTTGAGGAAAAAAGTACTTTTAGAAATACTTTTACCTTCATCAATTATGTAAAGATATGCAGAGCTAAATACTATCATTTTCATTACTCTGCAGCTGCAAGATATAACCTAATTATCTGACTCATTGCAAAATGCAGCTCCTCTGAAGCATCATAAATAATTTTTAAAGTAACAACTAAGAAATGACGAGTTAACATAAAGAAAGAAAGAAAGAAATCATTAAAGGTGCTATTTTCAGACCAGATACACAACAGTCTTCAGGTTTTCTTAATCTTAATTCTTATTCTTAATAAGCACATATTTTGTTAATTTTTAATTGTTTCAGTTTTGCTTGTTTACCACACTATTTATTTATTTATTTATTTTGTTTGTTAATGGACAGTATTTGGCTCATCTCAGAAGTGCAATACATGGCATAGTCCATTACATTTTTTAAAAATAAATTAAAATATCACAAAGAAATATGATAATTATTTAGATCGTTCATTTATAATTAGCTGTCTTAATATTATCTCTTTTGATCTAAGATCAAAAGAGATAATGAGCACTTTTAGCTCTAACTTTTTGAAAGATCAGAGAGGAAAGCTGCTCTCCACCGTTAGCGGTCAGTGATAGTTGTGCCCAATCATGTTCACGATATGTTCACTAAAGGATGTTCTCGTATTCGCAAGCCCTAACAAATATGCATTATTGTCTGAAACAATTTGTGTTATGGTCGACACTTGTAACTGCAGTATTAAAAATCCTATTTCAGGGGAAAAAATTCCACTTGCCTGTGCTTAAGATAGACACACTCAGAAACGAGATGAAAAAAAAAAAAGAGAAAGAATCTTCCAGTAGCTTCTAGTACCAGAATTAAACACTATATCCTTCCCAACCAAAATCCGAAAGAGATTGAGCTTCCACGTCATCTATAGAAAAGCTTAAATAGGATACGCACAGGACATGGTATCTGAGCAGATAGCTTACACAAGTGGAGAAGATCGTCTACACCCCAATCTGACTGTGGGGCCATAAAGGAAACCATCCGCCACATTGTGGGGGGACTGCAGCATAAGAGCCTATCCTGGTGACCTGAGAGAATTTTTTGAGGCAGATCCTTCAACTCTTGAATGGCTGGCTGAACTAGACTTAAAATTTTAGTGAATTTTTTACCTGATATTTCTATATGTGCATTACGTGTCTCATTTTTATTGTCTGCACAAATATATATTTATATATTTTGATGTCATGTGTCTTTATTATGCCATACGCTAAATAAATAAATAAATTATAGTAGATGACTAGAAACGAAACTATAACAGTCTTTTTTTCTGGTATTTTAGCGCTATAGAAAAAATTGTTTTCACAGGAATTCAGATGCCCTTCAAATATGAAATTAAACAAAAACATTTGGAAGCTCATCTGTTGTAAAATAATGCACTTTTTTGTGAATTAAACTCCTTATTTCTCCTCCGCCTCTTCGTTAGGGATTTTAATTTGGATTTTCTGTAAGTTATGCAGAAAGAAATGCATGAATAATTCAAGGGAACCTATATTTGATATATGAAGATTTAAGATAGCATATTTTATAGAGTTAAAGTAATTGATGAGATTTGCTTTGAAAAGGAAGGAAGGACATCCGCTAGTTGTGCGTTTGAATTATACATGAGGTAGAGAATACTTTTTCGGTAAATCTCACCTACGAAAATAATAAACCTCTAAAACATAAAGAAATAGATCGTTATGTACTTATTAAAAAGTAAATGTTGATGTAGTTATTAATAAGAAGTAATTATTAAGAAGCGAATCTTAGTAATAACGCAGACGAACTAAAGAAACGCGTGGAACTTCTTTTATTCCCCTTCAGGGTTCAAAAAGCAGGGTTTTGGTTTGGCATCTGGGTGAAATTTATTTACCTCCTAAAGACATTTACAACATGCATGGCTAAAGTGGGATTCGAACAGTGTAGCCTGCTGTTGAGCAGGCTACGCTGTTCGTTCAAACAAATAGGCTGCTGCTGTTTGTTCATCACCGAAACTAGAGAGGAGGAGAAAGTAATTACGAAGCCATTATGAGATAAACATGCAAGGAAGTAATCTGGACCGGAAAGAGTGATTAGCAGTAGAAGACGGAATATGTATGGTTTCTTCGTTTGTTGAAAGGGATGCTATGGTTCATAGGGATTCGTGACTTTTGGAAGGAACAATACAGCCACGCTAAAAATGTTTAGCATTTCTTCTGAGTTGAACAGTGGAAAACATTCGATGCAAAGACCATTAGCATTAATAAAAGCGAGTGACATGACTTGGTGGGCGATTCTCTGTAGAATTAAAAAAGAAAAATTTTATAAAACAATAAGAATCCTACAATGATGTCAAAAGGCAGAGAAACGGTCAGAACACACACACACACACACACACACACACACACACACACACACACACACACACACACACACACACACACACACACACACACACACACACACACACACACACACACACAGAACATTTAAGGAATGAAACATGAAACCGTTTGTTTCGTGCATGGAGAATTCACGCGTTACAAGGGATAATTAAAACGGTCAATCCTTAAAGCGTGCGATCGGAAAATTAAAATAGTTTAAAATGATAATGACTGGCAAAAGGGATAGACAGGATGGATAAAGAAGAGCAAATTAAATAGAAAGTAGGCTACTACCGTCGAAGATTGGAAAGAAAGAAGGAAAGCATATTTATTTTATTTTATTTTATTTATATTATTTTTGAATATCTATAGGCTATACTTAGAAACTGTAGGAATATATAAAATTTCTCGTTTTACAAAGAACAGACAGCGGCTCACACACACACACACACACACACACACACACACACACACACACACACACACACACACACACACACACACACACACACACACACACACACACACACACACACACACACACACACACACACACACACACACACACACACACACACACACACACACACACACACACACCCGCGCGCGCGCGAGAGAGAGAGAGAGAGAATGACAACAAATAATTTGAGTTGAACTGTTTGGTAGGTAATTGCTACTGGTGTATGAACACATTTAGAGAAAAGTTGGAAAACTATTCATGTTCACTATGAAGAAGAATTGCTGGGAAATTACTTGTAGAAAATGTATGCGGTGGTAATTGAACAACCAGGTGATTCAATTCACTCTCTATTTCGGAGATAATTCAGTTGAGTAAATATTTAAGAAACTAGGCTGTTCATGAGATGAGTATTCTATAGTTGAATGATTTACATTTTGTAGACGTCAATAATTATTAATAAGTAAATTATGAGGCAAAATAAATAATGAATAAATAGATTCTTGGAGAAGATATTGGTGATGCGTTGTTCCCTTCAAGAAGAATCGATGATTAAAGTTTTTAAAGAGTTATTAAAATTTCATTCTCTATTAGGAAGGATAATTTTTGGGTTAGAAATAGAACAGGATTAGATTTCACTGTTACTGAAGTTCAATAAGATTTGCATTATGAATTATTTGCGTCACAACAGTCGATAAAAATGAACGCATATTATCTTACGGCATAGGTCCCATACTCCCAAGCGCGTCCCCAGGTTGGAGATAGAGGAGTGGCCTCTGGATATAGAGGTTAGCTGCGAATAAACAGGGAAACCTGTGAATAAGCAGTCGTAGACAACGGGACGGCATCTACCAACAGGAAGTGGTCAGATAGATAGTGGCATGGATGTCTTTATAAAAGGACACACATTTCCAATTACGGGGATGCGACATGGTGAGATGTAACCGCCATTCAATAAGTTGCAGCCTGCTGCAAGTTAGGACAGCAAAAACTTTCATCCTGATCAGCTGAAGATCACCTTAAGTGGCAACGGTGTGAAGGATATTGTGGGAGGAGGACGGTCATGAAGATGAGAAACGGCTAGCACACAGATCCCCTTTAGAAGGTTATTGCTGGACAAGGAAGGCAACGGGATACCACCTTGTTCTATTTCTCCCTAGGAAGATAGCAGTATGGATGGAATGGACCTTCTAAGAGATAGTAAAGCACACGATCACTCAATCCTTGTGCACGGCAGGGGAAGGGCAAGCTTCCCAGGGCGTAAACCAGCGAAATCTTTGTACATTCATTGGCACGTGGAATGTGAAAAATCCTCCTACAAATTGGAAACTTTGAAGAGAGAAATGGATGGATTAAAAATAGCCATATTGGGAATTAGTGAGATGAGAAGGAATGGAACTGGAGACTTTGGGAGTGAGGATTTCAGAATCATTTATTCAGATATTAGAAAGTAAAAAATGGAGTCGCGGTGGTTCTCAATAAGGAATGGGAAAGAAGAGTAATCAACTCAGTGAAAGGTAGTTTAAGATTGATAATGGTAAAACTAGAAGCAAAACCAACAAATATTGTAATAATACAAGCTTACATGCCTACTAGCGACCACCGTTATAATGAAGTTGGAAGAGTATAATCAGATAAGGAGAACTTAATCAAATTCACCAAAAAAGGAAGACAATCTTATTGTCATGGGTTATTGGAATGCTATCATTAGTGAAGGAAAAGATGGTAGACAAGCGGGAAAGTATGGAGTTGGATGCCGAAATGAAAGAGGAGATAGACGTTTGGAGTTCTGCCAGCAATTCAATCTAATCATTACTAATATCTCGTATGAGGTACCAAAGAGAAGAAGGTATACTTGGAAAATGCCAGAGGATACAGGAAGATATCAAATAGATTATATTATTACAAGAAATAGATTTAAAAATCAAGTAAAATCATACAAAAGTTACCCGGGAGCAGATGTTGACATTGACCGCAATTTGATTTTATTGAAAAATGCAGTCTGAAATTTAAAAAGCTGTCACAACCAAGGAAAAGGCCCCAAATGGAACATAGATAACCTGAAAACAGAGGAAAACCATAGAAACCGTAAATAGCAAACCGATGAAAGCATTAAAACTGGAGAGAGCGAAAACAAAACAAAAAAAAAATAGAGAAAAAATGTACTCCCTTGAAGGATACAATCATCAAGGCTGCCAATGATTGCATAGGATTAAGGAACAAGCAAATAAAAAAAGCCATGGATTACCCAGGATATTCTAGACCTAAGAGATGAAAGAACGAAACATAAAACCTCCCTAAATGAAAAAAGCAAAGACAAATAAAAAAATATAAAAATATGATAAATAGAAATGTAAAGAAGTAAAAGAACTATGGTATATAGAGAAACGGAAGAATTAACAAACACTGGAAGAATCGATAATGCTTATAACACTGTAGAAGGAATGAGCCAGCAAAACAAAAAAATAAGAAAGAAATTTCGGAAAGATGGAAGGAGCACTTAGAAGATCTATACAGTGGAAAAGATTTATATGTCAAGGCTATAGAAGATGAAACAAGACTTAATGTGGAAGAAATTACTCCAACTATATTAAAAGATGAATTTGGATGGGCACTAAATGAATTGTCGGCTAACAAGGCACCAGGCGTTGATAACATTCCCCCAAATTAATAAAATATTCAGGAAACATAACTAAGTCATACCTTTTCAAGATCATAAACGATATATATGAAACGGGGATCATTCCCAAAAACTTTACAAAATGCTCTATCATACCCATTCCTAAAGTAAATAATGCAAACAAGTGTGAAAATCATCGAACAATAAGCTTAATATCACATGGTTCGAAAATACTACTAAAAATTATACAAAAAAGACTAACAAAGGAATATTGCCATTATACTCTTTTTAGTATAATGGCAATATGACCTGTTTGGATTCAGGAAACAACAGGGAAAAGAGAAGCAATTCTAGCTCTAAGAGCAGTTATCGAAAGAAGATTTGAGAAGAATCAAAATACTCTGATAGTCTTTTTTGACTTGGAGAAAACCTTCGATAGTACTGACTGAAACCAAATTTTCCACCTCCCAAAAACAATAAAGATAGATTGGAGAGATAGAAGGCTCAAATTTAATCTTTACTAGCACCAAGAAGCCGAAGCCCTAATAGAAACAGTCAGCAATAAAACAGAAACCGCAATAACAAGAATATGTACAGGTATTAAAGGGATAAAAATCCTATGTTGTTATATAGCCAGTAAGTGAAACTCAAGATCGAGAACTACGATCTATGAGTTTCAATGCCGAAAAACTATCGGCGAAGGCAATTCGAAGCAAAGGTGGAGCAAGTTCCTTCACTATTCTTGATATTCTCTCATAATGTAAAACACAGCTCCTAGGAGATGTAATACTGTCATTACATTATGAGGAGAGGTCACTACCCAGACCGGTTTCAACCTTTTTTGAGGTCTCATCAGTGAGTAGGTAGACCTGGAAGATATCAAATCTTAGTGAAAAGAACTTACATACCTTCACTATACGAATGCCATAAAGGTGTGCTTATATTTGTAATTAAAATGAAAAGCCAAACGGCTAGTTTTCTGGCAACTTAATAGATATTAAAGGGATAAAAATCCTATGTTGTTATATAGCAATATGAGAGAATATCAAGAATAGTGAAGGATCTTGCTCCACCTTTGCTTCGAATTGCCTTCGCCGATAGTTTTTCGGCATTGAAACTCATAGATCGTAGTTCTCGATCTTGAGTTTCACTTACTGGCTATATAACAATATAGGTTTTTTATCCCTTTAATATCTATTAAGTTGCCAGAAAACTAGCCGTTGGCTTTTCATTTTAATTACAATACGTACAGGTGTAAGATAGAGTTGCTTTCATTTACCCACACTGCTTAATCTCTACATTGAAGATGCAATAAACACATTGAAAGAACTAATAGAAACAGGAATTAAGATTAATTGGATTGAAATTAACTGGCTATGGTTTGCGGATGACATAGCAGTTATAGCTGATAACGAAGATAAACTGAAATCCACCCTGAAAGATGGAGGAAATTTTCACAGAGTACAGCCTAAAAATTAATTATAAGAAAACAGAACTATTCATTACAAGTAAAGCAAATACCTGTTGAAATGAAAATAAACAATAACCAAATTGTTTATTTTCATTGGATTTCATTTCAACAGGTATCCTCCTTAAAATATCTTGGAAGTCTTATCATGGAAGATGGAAGAAATCAATCAGATATTAAAGCACGAATAATCTTGGAAAAAAAGGCATTCTACAATAGATGAAACATTTTCACCAGTAAAGGATTAGTGAAAAAAAGCTAGTGAAAACATACATATGCAGCATTGGATTATATGTTTGTGAGGCCTGGACGCTAACAAAACAAGACATAAAAAAGTTGGAGGCATTTGAACTTTTGTGCTGGAGAAAGATGATGAAAGGACAGAAAGAAAAAGTAATGAAGAAATTCAAAATATAGTTCATAAAGAGCATTCACTAATGAACCACATCAATGAGAGCAGAAAAAGCCTAATTGGACACCATCTGAGGTATGGGGGGGGATGGTTACAGAAATAATAGAAGGGAAGGGACTGTAGAAGGAAAGAGGCCACAAAGCAGACCAAGAATTTCATATATACGTGTAAATAACATAATGATGCTAACCGCCGCTAAGAGTTATGAAGGGATAAAAAGGAGGTCACAAGACAGGATGCTATGACGTGCTGCTATAACTAACCAATCTTCGGATTGATGCACAAAAAAAGAAGATTATCTTACTGATAATTTTTTTTCAGGGATACTGTAGACAAGATTTGCAGCTCCATGATGTACCATAAAGAAAAGAGTAGTTGCAAGAAATAAGCTCTATGTCATGCAGCATTACACATTTTATGGATCCTTCAATCCTCATATGCAATGTGCCCAACCAGGGAGATAGCTAGTAGCTGAATTTTAAACTTCTGTATTATTGAATGTCATGTGTATGTCAAAAACCATCAAAACACCTCAGTAATAACCAAAGTTCCATCTACGTATTCAAAGCATTAATCTAAGAGTAGGCAATATAAGCAATAATATCCCGTGTTGATCGATAGTAGTGGAATCGATACTGGTGATAATTTAATTGTAAGGTTGTTTTGGTTTGGAATCGCTTCCGATACCGCAAAGCAGATGAGGCTAATACATTATTTCTGCTAGTGGCATGTTTAAAGCTTCGGTAGATGAAGTCACTTTAGACAAAGCTTTTGGGCTTGGATCCGAATAAATCTACGAAGCGAGAACCTTCACTAGAACTTTTTAAGTGAAAGTGAATTACGAGGTCTCGTACGGAATAGCAGTTTTTTTTTTTTTTCAGTATGCTTATGACACAAAAATCTATCTGGTCCCCAGATGGCTTACTATAAACATCATTCACCCAAAAATTGAAAAGACAAAATTTATGATTTTCAAAACCTCACTCATCCAGTCAGTAAACAATTTGTACAAAAAATCCAACATCCACCTTCCTACATACAAAGCGAATACACAAGTAAAACAACCACCATTACACAGGTTGAAACAATACGATAATTTGTACGATATACGATAATCCACTGTTTGTGGATTTTTCCATTATTTTAAAAAGATCAAAATAAAGTAATGACAGCAGAGGCTGAATAGGAATAAAAGGTTTATCTTATTTCTTAAAAACCGATTGAAAACTGTCGAATCTCTAGTCTGAAGGGCACATGCTCATGACACAGAAGAGTGTGAAAGAGGGAATAAAGAAAAGTCAAAAATGGGCTGCATTGGGCTTCAGAATAAGTGTAGAAATGGCATCAGGACTTCATTTTTATCAGAACAATCTTGCATCAACATTCTTCTTATTTTTTTCTCTCTGAAACTGAAAGGAACCATTAAATATGATATGTTTAACAGCTCGTGGAGATTCACCTAGTTTTTTAATATACGTGGACATGAAATTAAAAAGAGAAATGGTTGGCTTTATATATAGAATATGGTTGGTTATTTAGCAAAAAATAGCTCGGTTCGTGATCTGAGTGCATTAATGTTTGTCATTTACTTGTGGTGTTTTAACACACAAGCATATACATGACTACCATATAAATGTTGATACTGTGATTCTAATCAGATAATGAATAATCATTATCTTCTTCTCTGGTAGTGACTACAAATAGACATTACGTCTATAGACTTTAGGAAAATGAAGAGTCTGTCTAGGCTTGGCCTAGCAGACTGTCAGTCTCTTTACTCTATAACCTCTTCCCAGTAACATGTACAAATATTCTAATATTAAACGGCTGTTTTTGTTCTTTAAGATTATTTTATTCTCGTATACACTTACTTATTAAGTTATCTTTTCCAGATAGTTGACAATATCGCCTTTTTTGTTTATAAGGGAACTATTCTATCCATTTATGTAGAGATTTGAAATGGTTTTGCAGGACTCTAACTTTAATTAAGAATCACGAAAATTGCCCAGTTATGAATAACATTCTTGCTCATCTAATCATGGCAGTTTTTTTTTCTTTCTTTCTCATGTACATCGATTTAATTTTGATTCTCTTTCTCTCTGCTTTTACGTTTTGGAAATAATTACTTTCTGTAACTAAATCAAATGACAATTCTTAATTAATGGCGCGTGTAGCCAATATAATCAGGATGGTACCGAAAAATGTATGTGTATTTATTTTTCTTTGCTAGCTGTTATTAGATTTAAGTCATGCATACGTTTTGTTAGAGCGGCAATTGTCGAGTAAAATATAATTAGAAATACATAATAAAATTCGTAATATTAATTACACTTTTGGTCTCGGAAATGCAAATATACTTATTTTATTCATGCTAGCACCGATATCGAACTCATTATGTAATCCCCCCCCACACACAAAAAAAAACATAAATAAAAATAAATAAATAAAAGAAATAAAAATTATTGTGGCAAGATTGTCACCGGAAACGAATTTTTGTTTCTTGCAGCTTTGTAATTAGTGCGCAGTTCATTCTAGAATTCTTGTCAAAAATGTAATTAAACTAATTTCATAATAAATAAGCAATTTCAACGTGACGGAGCGTCGTGTTTAGTGCTTGTAGTTAATAATGAAGAATATAAGTGTTAAGAAATTCAAACTTATTATTAAACATATTAAGTTAAGATAACGAAAGAATGTACATTGTATGTAAATTTAATAACGAAACAATGTACATTGTATATAAATAGAAGATAAAAATAAATATTTCTGCAAAATATATTAAAATGCATACAAATATTTCATCATTTACAATTGACGTAACTTCAATAATATAATCATATGGTAATTTTTTGATATTTGGGATATCATTTCCTATGATATTATGAAATCTCTCATGATGTGTGACTTCGAAACTTATCCATGTTCTTATATGTTTTTATATGTTTTTTGTTTAGGAGAATGTACTTAGAGAAATATTAAATTTTCTAATGATCTTTTTGTAATGAGCCTTTGTTAAAAAATGTGGCTAATGACATCATCATGTAATGATATTGACTCATGTAAAATCAGTAAGTTTAATTATAAAAATAGTGAAGAATTCCAGGAACTGTCATAGATGGAAATTTCCAAAGACTTGCGAAGAACGACGTCATCGTGGGCAAAGGTCAATACTTGACCATAGTGAAGAATTCTAAGATTTACTATGGATACAGAATTCCAAAAAATGCGCGAAAATGACGTCAGCATGTCCAAAGGTGAATACGTGACCATTTTCGAGAGACGGGTGAAGGCTCACAAGGGAAGTCCGAGCTTGGATAAGGCAGGTTGTCGTCAAGGGGGAATGTCCTGGGGTTTTCTAAGTCATCTCCTACCTGCGTAGGAGGACTTGTTTTGTCTCAATGTCTTGATTGAAATTCTATTTGGTCAGTATATTCCCATTATCTTTCTAAGATATCTATTTATGTAAATCCGCATTTATTTAAATTCCTTTTTGGTTAATCTTCAAGTTTCAGATCCATATATTAGAATAGTTTTTACATTTGTGTCCAAGAGTCTTATTTTGTCTTGAGATTCATTTCTTTACTTATCCATATGATTTTTATATGCTATATTTTATTTTTAACACTGCTACAGTGTAGTGCTAGGTTAGACTGTAGATAATTATTATTATTAATACCACCCCAAGACCTCATGGAGTCAAAAACTCATCTGGGAGGTAAGCTGTTGTCGGAAATTGAAAGAGAAGCGTAGCAGGCTCTGAGTTCTCTACCTGGGTACGTATACATGTAACAATAATTGTGACGATTGTCTCGAAAGGAAAGAGTTGCACATCGCTGCCAAGTTAAGGGTCCTATACGGTAAGGAATAATAGACGATTATAACAAGGAAAGAATTTAGAGGAAAAATCAGGAACGATTCCACAGACGAAAAAAAAAAACTTATAATACTGAACAAGAATATATGTCGGTTGACGGACAATTCATTGAGAGGACAGCTTATTGCAGGGAAAATTCATCACTGGGGAAAATTCATCGAGAGGAAAATTCTTCGAGTGGAAAATTTATTATAGAGAAAATTCATCCAGAGGAAACTTATCGCTGGGAAAATTCATGATGGAAAAAATTGGCTGAAAGCATTATTCGCTAGAAAATTGAAATGATACTGCATTGAATCCGATATATGACAAGTAAATGAAGTGCAAGAAAATTTTCAACAATATAGTTTTTTATGTATTTATGTATTATTTGTTTAGATTTTAATTAGATTTTCATAATACTTTTATTCTTTTACAATGAAAGTAATATATTATTGATCAGTGAGTTTCCTAATTTCTGTTTCATCTTAAAGAGTTGTAAATATTTTTATTACTTAAATACTGCAAGTTTTGCTGATGGAATATTAATATTTACACAAGTGGAATAGGTATAGGGAGAAAGGGGATCATATTTAAGAATATTTATACTACTAACCGTTCGTAATAATTCTGCGCACTTAGACAACCATGCAGATGTCATATATATATATATATATATATATACGAGGGTGGTCTGAAAAGTCCTCGGCCTAAAAAACGAATCTATAATTTCAAAATTATTTTTCTTTTTCAACATAATCTCTGGCACGGGCAAGCGGGTTTTTTCTCCTGGAAACTCCGGTTTTTCGTCCCGTAAACTCAAGAAAATCGACCGTAGACCCCACATTATTTCAGACATTAAATACGAGTGTTAGGGTTAGGGACCACGAGATAGCGTCACTTTTTGAGCCGTCACTGTTCACTGGGTGTCGCTTAATTAGCGATAGCCTTGGGTCAGCTATCTCTAATTGGGTACCAGTGCAGATTGAACTGCCCACTCAGTCTCCAAAAGTTAGATAGGGCTAAAACCGACCTCTCCTAATCCCTATATATACGGGAATAAAAAGGTGTTAGCTGATTTTTTTTTACATAATCTCCCTTAAGACTAATACAGTTATTCAACCAATGCTCCAGCACCATTATCCTGTCCCTGTACTGTTTCTCGAAGATCTGCAAATTACTCTTCTACAGCTGCAATCACCTCTTGATTCAAAGAAAAACGTTGACTAGCGAGGAAGAGTTTTAGTTTTGGGAAGAGATTGAAATTAGACTGATAACTTCTGTGGCTTGATGAACCTCAATCCCATGGATTATTATCCCTTCACCTCTATGAAAATGGCTTAAATTAATGAGAATTTATCGAGCACCTGGCTCACCCATTTTAGGGCAGTGTGGGAGCGTCTGTACCGATGAACAGAGCCGCTTTCAGACGCTTGTGTTTCCACCTATCATTTTCATTGTAGTTAGATTACTCTCGAATGAGTTGATTGGGATGACTAGCTGCTTTGGTGAAATATGTAATTTCAGTATCACGGAGAAACGTGAATATCAGGAATGGCAGCGTCTCGGTGGAGGAGAGTATTCCTGACAAACCATGGAGCATTGAATATCATACAGAGACATTTGTTCTGGATGACCTGTAGCTTTTTGATGTTGCTAGGAGGGGGGGGGGGTGACCCTAAGCCAGTGATCCATAACTTAATGTGGATTGTTTTGATTGTTTGATCGTTCTACAAAACGATGTAATGATTGTTTAGTGATGGCTAGTGAATTTGTCTATTATTTGCTTCCTATGGATGAAATTACTGACATGAAAGATACTGCACAGCTTTTAGTATATGTAAGAGGCATTAATAAGAATTTTGAGGTGACAGAGGAGCTAGCTGGTTTGTGTTCAATGAAATGAAGAACAACAGAAAAGGAGATTGCAGAAAATGTAAAGATGTGTGTAACCAAAAAAATTATTCTTAAATTTCAACAATTTAGTTGCAGTTTGCACTGATGGTGCCCCATCTATGTGTAGAAAAGATGTTGGTGCTGCAACATTTATTGAATAGCATGTAGGTAACCCATTGACAAAATTTCACTGCCTAATTCATCAGCAGGTTTATGTCCAAAGGTTTGCAGTTTGATCATGTGATTAAAGTAGTATTTGCTCTCGTCAACTATATTCGAGCTCAGGTTTTGAAACACAAAATGTTTCAGGCGTTTCTAGGAGAAAATGATGCTGAGTACGGGGATCTACCATACAACATTGTACGTTGGTTGAGCCACGGTAAAGTTTTCTCATGCTTTGTAGCTCTAAAAATGAAATATTCAAATTTTTGGAATCTAAAAAAGATATGGAAAACTTCCTAGAAATAATGGATCAATAATGGAATCATGATTTATTTTTATTCTGTGATATTTTGGATCACTTGAATGACCTTAACTTACAGCTTCAAGGAAAAAAAATAAGTTTTTTTTCAGTTAATGTCAGTAGTATGGTAGACGGTTTGAACCAGATCAAGATCAAGATAAGATAAGGAATCGTGACATGATTGGTTGTTGAGATGATGACATCATTGTGTGTGTGACGTCATGAGTTTGAAATGTTTGGAATTTTTCTGGGGAACATATGTGTGTGTGTGTGTGTGTGTGTGTGTGTGTGTGACGTCAAGTTGTTTTTTCGGTTCGCATAGGAATTGTGGGTTATGGTTAGAGATAAGGATTCGTGTCATGATGGGGGGGGGTGCAGTTTAAACCAAATAAGGATAGGGTGAATGAGACGTTTGTGTCGTGGATGTGTGTTGTTATCAGATGAAGATAAGTCACATAATTTGTTAATTGTAAATAACAAGTTATTATTTTGAATGGTAAAGGAAGATATATTAGTGGATAAGGATTCGTGTCATGATTGGTGGGGCACTTTAAGCTAAACAAGGGTAGGGTGAATGGTGAAAGCGATGTCACTGTCATGGATGTGTGTTGTTATGAGTTGCAGATAAGTAAATGGTTTGCATATGACATTATGGACGATGGATAGAGATGAGATAGAGTTTGCAATGTTTGGAATTTCGCTGGGGGGCCCCTTCTGTCTGGGACATCATGTGGTGTGTTTGGTTCATGTATAGCATTGTGGTCGATGTTTAGAGATAAGGAATCGTGACAGCATGTGTTTGGAAATTTTAGGGGAAGTTGGTGCAAATATCTGTCATTGTCATCAAGTTTTATGTTTGGTTGTCTATAGATTGCAGTACTAATTTTCCAATATAGTTTGGGGTATTTCTTTCCTCTTAAAGGCTAAGGGAATTCTTAGAGTAGAGCAGAGTCGAGATGGCAGCTGCATTTAGACCTCTCCTGAATAATTGATTATATGATGGTATCCTCATCACACACACACACACACCTACGTGTGTGTGTGTGTGATGTGTGTATGGAAATTTTTAGTTTAGACATTTCTCAATAATTTATTATATGCTGGTGTCCCCCTCAATCACACATATTAGACATGAAAAGTCGCTAATCTATCCATGGTGATACTCTAATATATGTATCCGATGATGATTATTCTTATGAAAAAAAAACTATTCAGTATTAGAATTAGAATTGCACTTACCAAAACATATGACCACTGGTCATTGAAATTACAAAAATCACATGCAATGTTTAAGTTAAACAAAAAAGATTAATTTATTTTCCAGAATGTGACATATTAGAACTGTCGAGGTTTTCTGAATTTTCCAAATTGTTGATTTTTAATATATATTCACAGCACAAAACAAAAACACAAGGTCTGAAATGCAGTTGACTCTTTTTCCTTATAGCTTAATATGATCGTTTCTTTCCTTCACTCATGGTGACACTGTGTCATTTCCGTTTGTCAATTTGTTGTCCTTAGTTGTGAACATTTTTGACTGGGAGGGGATTGGAATTCTCCTGGTCTTATTTGAGGGTTTGATAATACTTCCCACACGAATCCAAATGTCACCTTTCTCATGACTTATATCCTCCCTTTGATGTTTCATGCGGTATAATCAGTTCGGGGTTTGAGTATGCGAACGAAATGTTTACAGATAATTCAAACATTGTCAATACATAGCATTACACAATTTTCTTAAATAATTAATTACAGGATATCTGTTTCCCCCCTTTTTTTTCTTCTTTTCTACACCAACCTTCTTAAAAATGTTCATTGCCCCACTGCCAGAACTCGCATCACGCGATATCGCGTGATACGAGTTCTGACCAGGCGTCCGATCACGCGTTAATGCGTTGACGTCGCTAACTAAATAAAAAAAATAAAAAAATTGGCCACCACACGAAATTCCAATTTTCAGCTTGGCAATGAAAGTGTTAAGTGTTTGGTAACATGATGGGTTAACATATCTACAGTCTCTCTGTAAACTAACCAAATTCTAACAGTCGTAATTTAACGACGACTGTTTTTTTTCTAGTCTGGTGGTAGTGGTATCTACAGACATATTAACAAAATAGTCACTTTTCAAGTGAAAAGTGACAAACTTCTCCACTAAAAATTCTGGCTATTAATTTAATACCCGATTCCTTTTGCTTCCAAGAATTGACACAGTTTGTTGAAATATTTGAGGGCTTGCATGAACAGATAAGACTTTTAATTCACTGATTGGATTTTCAAAAAACAAGTCTATGGTTAGTTTGTGGCACAAAATTTCAAAAGAAAAAAATCATTTGTACTTTGTTTATTTCAAAAGACACAATTACATCATTAGCTATCACATCTGTTCTTTTTTCCAGTTCTGCTAATGGAATGGCACATGTTGTTAAGTTTTTTAAAAAAGTTTCGAATGCCAGTCATATGTTTTTTTAACTTTTATCATGTACAAATGTTTGAAAAGAAAGGAAAAATGTACCTTAATTTTTACACCAAGCTTTTTAAGAGTTTGATAACGTGATGGGTTAAAATATCTACAGTGTCTCTGTAAAATAACCAAATTCTAACAGTCGTACTTTAACCATAACTGTTTTTTCTAGTCTGGTGAAGGTATATACAGATATAGTAAGAAAATTGTCACTTTTTAGTTCATTTGTACTTCATTCAATTCTGTTATTTGCTATGATCTCTGTCTTTAATTACCCCAACACTAAAATGTATGGGTGGTAAAGTTGTGAAATAAGTTTCGACTTACACTCAAGTCACTTGATTTTAACTTTTATTATGTACAGTTCTGTGAAAAGAAAAGAAAAAATGTACCTTCTTTTTTTTAAAGCACCATAAACGTTTTCTGCCTATATCTTCTTGTTACCTTGATACGAACAATCATTTATCATGTCTTCTCATTCCCCAAACTTGTGTTTGTTTTACCTGCACAGTATTCGACACTTTGAACTCTGCAGATAACACAAATACAAATTTTGGCTTTCCCCACACAAAGTAAGATGAAAACACATCAACTCCATATCCAGCAGCATGCAAAAACATGTCTGTGAATCACCTAGTCATCTGCATGAAAGTTTAATTTGTGAAAGAATGGTCAGGATAGGATAGGGTAAACAGTACTATAAGGAAAAACAATCGAGTCGAGTGACTTTGGACTTAAGGTAATCGTTCATGCACTGCAGTTCTCAGTTCTTGTATTGCGTATTGTGTTGACTTTCTTGTGATGTTTTGTGTCTGGTGTTGTCCACTTTTTACCGTCCTATAATTGTTAACTACTCTTACAAGTTTATTTTCATCTTGTTTGTAACAAATTTCTTACTACACATGATATCACCAAAATAAAAGGTATTAGCTCTTGCTCCCCTTAGTGTCCTAAAACATTTATATTTTTTAGCTGTGTCATTTAGGACATTTTGTTTATGAAAGAAAATCAAAACAAGAAGCAATTTCTTAAATATGTTTAGGTGTGAAAAAATTATGCAGTCGTGACCTTGAATTCGCAACTTAATTCCCCCCCCCCCGTAGCTAGATTCATATGTTCTTACAAGTGTTGCATTGAATGGCAATTTCAGACAACTAAGTTTTCAATGAGCAAAAGTTTATTATACACATAAGCACAATACAATACATTAATATCGTTAAAACTTAATTCAATACTAAGCCGAAACAATACAAAGCAACACTAGCAAAACACAAATGATAGGTTATAAAATTCTATATGGGAGGGGAGATTATGCCACCACAAAAGACTCCACACATACAATGAAAGGATATCCTCCCAAATGGTAACAATTGACTAAAACCTCTCATCTATCTGAGCACAATATTATGATACAATACCTTAATTAAACACAATTGGTTTACACATGTTAACTCAGGAGAGTAATGAGAGTAATATAGGTTAAACAGTCCTATCGCTACAATAGTAACCACATTCAATTCTTCAAACAGCTCTCAGACAAAATATAGATGACATGCATAAGTTTCTAGTCACATGACTAGTTATCTATCAACACTAACAAGCTTATTCTCTTTCTATTCTTAAATGCACTATAGCCCTAGTTCAATTCTCATTCAAGTCTTTCAATTGATTGATAACTGAACTACAATCACAGCTACATTAAGATTCGAAATAATATAAAATTTTATGATACCATTTGAGAAGGATCTTCTATGCTAGTCTCTGCTCTTACTCGTGTGTAATTTCTGAGGACGAATTCTTCTGTAGTGGACCATATATGAGATTTCTCAGATCAAGGTGGGCCTTTACGTCTTCAGCGCATCAAGCTTCTTCCAAGGAAACACAATCGATCTGTGATTCTGTAATCGTGAGATTCACTACGCGAGCACCTACTTCTCCACAGATTTTCTTTTTTTTTCAAGAAAACGGTTGACATAAAATGCAATAGTTACCTTTCTTCTCAGCTGTATGGTGTCCCTCTTTTCTATAATAGGGAATTGGGACCAAAATCCCGTTTATTTTGTTTCTTGTCATGGCAGAAGGAGAGAACTCCTGACTGTCACTCAGGAAAATGACATAAGACAATCCATACGAAGACTGGAGAACCAAGAGAGAGCCCATGGGGGGGGAGGGTTCCTAACCCTTTTATACCATGACCCTACAGGCACTTTCTGCAATTAATCCTCCTTTCCTGCGATGACTGGATAAGCTTTCTGTGACCAGTTAAGGTTACATTTTTCTGCCAAAATTCCCACGGGCCATGTGCACATGAATGACTCGTAGTGATATCCAAATTGCGAACTTTGACCTTGGAACTTACCTTGTTTCTTGCTAAGCCTATGAGTCACATTTATTAAACTTTATCAGCTCACCAAAATTTTCTAAGAATTGACATAAACTTACAATCCTTTGTTTCAAATTGTTTAACAACGAGCCTTTACATGCAAAATTCTTATGTCCAATATTCTATAATTTCATTATATTATTTTCTTCATATTACAACAAATTTTCTTATGTGAGTTAATAAATATTCTCAGTTGTATTTCACACTTAGATGCAAGTATATTTTTCTTTTTTTTTAAAGGTTCCTACTTGTTAAATTCTGATCAAAATAAATTCTCTTTAGGAACTTTATTAATCACAAACTTTAACACTGGCAAAGTAAAAATAATGGGTGAGCCACAAAATTCTTTGAAAGGTTCTTTGTGAAAAGTTCTAATTGTTTAGAATTTTGTAACAGAAAATTAACCATGCAACCAGCCAAGACGTCTATAGACGTCAAAGTTTTCATGGATGCAAAGTGCATATTAAAAATATAATACCCTTGATATTACATTGAAATATATGATGGATATGATGCGTATTTGATCCATAATGGCTGGTGAGATGGTTAACATAAAATATAAGATCAGAGTTAATAATCAGTGAAATATTAATAAATAACTATTTATTTGTGGTGCCAAATGAAGTAAATGTAAGACAAATGAAGGAAAACGAATATACGAAAAATTGACAGTGTGAAAAATAAGAATTTTCAGTTATCCTTGGTATAACTGATGTACAATTTCTTTTGAGTAAGACTTCAAATTTATTTCCTAAAGAAATTTGTATTTCTGATGAAATGATTGTAAGATATGCATTGTCAAAATCATCATGTAGTTTGAACGAATTACCTGAAAGAGTTAAAAAACAGAATTCTTGGTTAATAAAATATAACCATCAGCTGAACTGGGAAATTGTTTCACTATCTCTGGACAAACTAAGAAATTGGATAATAGAATCAACATGCAAATATCAAATATTGCTCGTTAAAGGAAGAGAAAATTAATAACGTTAATGTCGTGAATAGGCAGATCTGTTCTTGATTTAAATGAAATTGGATGCCCAAAACGTGAAAACATATCGTGTACTTTTAAATGCTTTTGGAAACATAGCCAAAGATTCTGTGCTTATATCAATGCTCAAAAATATATGTATTGGTTTTAAAAAAAATAAAAAGGTAACCACTAATTTTACTACAGTAACAATTTCCTATCGATCACAAAAGAATATACATTCAGATGAGAGTCACATTGTCAAAAACTATATGATGGCAATTTACAATCATGGGAAGAACCTTTGAACAAAAGCACAAATTTAACAATAAGAAGATTAAGAAACAAAAAATAGATCGTATTTTTAACTTTATTTATTTTCTGTATGTGAGATACAGTAAATACCATTTGTAAATAATATTTCACTCAAATAAAATGTGTAAATTTAAATGAATAAATGGGTGTCATTGATGATGTTATGCATATTTAAGTAAGACCATATATATATATTGTTTTCTTGTGAAATTTCTTGCTATGAACTAACTAGAGATTTTTTTTTGAAAATCCACTCAGTGAATTAAAAGATTTATTTGTTCATGCAAGCCCTCAAATATTTTAAGAAACTGTGTCAACTCTTGGAAATAGAGCATTAAATTAATAGTCAGAATGTTAGTGGAGATGATTTCACCTGAAAAGTGAATTTGTTACTATATCTGTAGATACCTCCACCAGACTAGAAAAAATTGTTCTACTTTAAGTATGACTGTTAGAATTTGGTTATTTTATAGAGAAACAGTAGATATTTTAACCCAACATGTTACCAAAACTGTTTAAAAAGTTTGGTGTAGAAAAAAAAGGTGCTGAATACTGTTCAAGTAACACAAACACAATTTTGGGGAATGATAAAACAGGATAAATGAATGTTCGTAGCAAGGTAACAAGAAGAAATAGGCAGAAAACGTTTATGGTGCTTTTTTTTTTAAAAGAAAAGGTACGTTTTTCATTTCTTTTCAAACAACTGTACATAATGAAAGTTAAAATCAAGTGACTTGAGTGTAAGTCGAAACTTATTTCACAACTTTACCACCCATACATTCTAGTGTTGGAGGAATTAAAAATAGAGATCATAGAAAATAACAGAATTGAATGAAGTACAAATGAACTAAAAAGTGACAATTTTCTTACTATATCTGTATATACCTTCACCAGACTAGAAAAAACAGTCATGGTTAAAGTACGACTCTTAGAATTTGGTTATTTTACAGAGAGACTGTAGATATTTTAACCCATCACATTATCAAACTCTTAAAAAAGCTTGGTTTAGAAAAAAGGTACATTTTTCTTTTCATTTCAAACATTTGTACATCATAAAAGTTAAAAATCATATGACTGGCAGTCGAAACTTTTTTTTCTTCAAAACTTGACAACACATGCTGTTCCATTTGGACAGTGGTGTTCAAACTTTTTTACTAAGCGAGCTACTTTTCTATAAAAAGTTATTCAGCGATCTACTCTCTTATATAGATCATGTTCCCCAACCTGATATCCGATTATGCACAAATAAACAACTAAAAAAAATATACGACTAAAAACTTTATTTG
Source organism: Typopeltis vanoorti (assembly GCF_054136105.1). Classification (NCBI taxonomy): domain Eukaryota; kingdom Metazoa; phylum Arthropoda; class Arachnida; order Uropygi; family Thelyphonidae; genus Typopeltis; species Typopeltis vanoorti. Next base: position 53,019,829 of record NC_143568.1, on the reverse strand, counting down.
TGTATTTAAAAATTTATCACTTTTAATGATTTTAATACAAACAAAAAAAAAACAAAACAAATATATTGGAATAAAATATTTATTTCTCTATTTTGGAAAACCAGAGTTAGAAAAAATAATAGACTGATTACAAACTCACAAGTTACAGGAAATGCTGATTGATTAAAAAAATTAATGTGAAATTTATCATTGTTTGGACCTCGCAATATTTTCATAGTCAAGTTAATATGAAGAAGTGGCCAACTGCAGACAATCATCCAAATGATCATTTGTAGTTTGTTTTCTTAATTGATTTTTTATGACGGTTATATTTGAAAAAGCAGATTCTGACAAGTAGGTAGATCTGAAACACAACAGAATTTTTTTGCACATTATCAGTTAATATTGGGAATTTTTCATCTGTATACTTCCAAATGACTTCATTTTTTATTGATTTTGAATGTAAACTATTCTGAACGTTTATTATCTAAAGTTCTACTTCAGCTTGATTTATATCAAACAGCCCACTAATTTAAATTGAAAGTTCTGTGATATTCAAGTTTTCTTGAAATGGATTATTGATAAAAGATACAATCATTCCAGTTTTATTAAAATCTTTAAATCTTGAATTTATTTCTTCCTCAACTAATTCTATTTCACGAATAAATTCTTTTAAATCATAGCGAAGCATTTCAAAATATTTTAACAATTATGGGAGATGTCAAAATTCGTGGTCATTTATATTTTTCTTTAATAAAAGTAAGTATCGTTGGAAAGTTTTTATTGAACTTAACATGTCAATTAAATTTTTATCTCTACCTTGTAACTCTAAATTTAAATTGCTTAATTTCGTACAGAAATCTACTAAAAATGATAAGTGTAACAACCATCTTTTATCACTCAACTGTGGATAAACATTCCATTTTCATCAAGAAAAATGTTTATATCGTTAATTAATACAAGAAATCTTTCTAAATATTGACTTCTGCTGAGCCAGCGAACATTATTGTACAACAAAAGTTCCCTATCATCATCTGCCTGTAATTTAAATAAACGCCGGCTTTTCCTCGAACAAAATTTAAAATTTTAAATATAATATCCAAAACATCTTTTGTGTTTAATCTTTTACTTCTCAGTACTTGTTAGTGAATAATACAGTGGTATGTTAAAAAATCTGGATATTTGTCATCGTTTTTACATAATGAAATCAAGCCTGATTTATTACCTATCATTGCAGGAGCACCATCGGTAGTAATAGACACAAGTTTAAACAGCGGAAGTTTGTTTTGTTTCACAAATTCACGAAATGCCGAAAAAATGTCTTCTCCCCTAGTCCTTCCCAATAATGGTATAATTTTCAAAAGTTCTTCTTTACTTAAATAATCATGAAATACCATGCGAATAAATAGCATTAACTGAGCAATATCAGTGAAATCGTTTGATTCATCAAATTCTAATGAAAATGCAATACACTGGTAAATGTCTGACATTAATCTTGCCTGGAAACTTTTCTCTGGCAATTGGAACTCTTCTTTTCGGCAATTTGAAACCTTGTCTGTGGCCTAGAAGTAGTCTCTCTCTCTCTCTAACTACGTCTCGAAATGAGAAGCTCCTTTCTGGAAGTGGAAAACTCTCTCAAGCAGCGTGGATCCAGGCAGCCTCTCTGTCTCTCTGACGGCTACTCTGGACTGGGCGATCTCCTCTCTGACAGCAATTCTGGAACTGGGACCCCCTTCTGCTTGCTTCAGTCCCTTTTTATTAGGCCTCCTCTGAGACCTCTCATGAAGTTTGGCAACCCCTAAAGAATCAGTATGAGTCTTTCATCTTATTCGGCATGCATTTTGTTCTCCTCTGCTTTCATTTGATTGTAAGTTGGCAGCCATCGCAAAGTTGTTTGAACTCTTTCTGACTGACTTCGGAGATGTTTACACTTAGAGCCTGCAAGCCTTTCTCATACATACGAGTTTTAATAACAATCTTTCTAATGCTGCCATCTACAGCTTCAGCAACAAAAACATTGCCTTTCATTTTAACACTCTAACACAGTGGTCGCCAAAGTGGTCGATATCGACCCCCAGGGGTCGATATAAGATTGTTACGGGTCGAACCGGGCTTAGGGTCGATAGAAAAATATAAGACATCATTGTATGGGTAATATTTAATTCTGTTATTTTGGATGATCTCCATCTTTAATGAAACGCAATTAAGAGTGAATCATGGGAACAGTGATATGAATAGGATTTGTAAGATGGAGCAAGGTCATGAGAATAGTCATGGAGGCCAATCAAGTAGGCCAAAATGACGTATTTACCAATAAACAGATGTCGGTGGTTCCTGCCCAGCCGGCGCATACATGGCTGAAGCTGGTTTCAGTCATGTTAATTCTATTTTAACAAAACAAAGAAATAAGCTAGATATAGAATTCTGTAGCGATTTAAGACTGAAACGTACTAATTTTGAACTGAACATTTCTAATCTTGTCAAGAGTCACAAAGCACACCCTTCACATTGACAACGTTAGTAAAATGTATATTAAGTTAATAAAAGTCTTATTTTCATTATTTAAATGAAGGAGATATTAAATCCCACATTATTTCAAAGTTGAATAAGAAACTCAAAGATCGGAATCAAAGAGTTTCATGCCGAATCTGGGATTTAATATCCCCTTTCATTTAAATAATGTTACATCGCCAAAGTGAAGCCCATTGGCTCTTTTATTTAAGTCTTATTTTCATATATATAAGGAAGATTGTATTATTGTTATTTTGCTATCTAAATTAAATTTTATATTTTACATATTATTTATCCCTCCTATCAAATGTGTAATGTTAAGAAGGACGTCAAAAAAACATACCCCTTTGACGTTAAGCCAATATAATAATATATACTATATATACATACAATAAACACTGTAACTATAAAATAAACAATCTAAAAACTCACATAAATGTCTTTTGTGTTTGTCCTATTATAATTACGTAATAGTAAATTAGAGGGTGTCGATAAAATCAAGAAACTCTTGAAGGGGTCGATGGTCAAAGAAGTTTGGTGACCCCTGCTCTAACATATTCTTATTAAAGCAGTATATACAGTTAGGTTCAAAAGAGTTATTTACAAAAACATCTAATACAAACTATACCGAGACAAACAAAGTTTATTTTTTTACAGTATTCACATGGGACTTAACCTAAGTAAAAAATCGATGTAATGTGCTTTGGAATATTTAATATTTAAGCTACAATCGAGTTTTACACTTTACTTATAACCTTATTCACTTGGTTGATGTTTGACTTCCACTAATCCAAATTAATTCATTTACCCTGACTTATAAGAAAATTAATGAATTGACAATTTTAACGAAAAATAAATAAACAATAGGAATACACCTAAAGCAAATTAAAATAATACAAAATAATGATAAATAAAATATTATGTTTTCAGTTTTAATTAAATTTGTAAGTAAGGAGGAATACACAAGAGATCGGCCAAAAATCGCTCTGCGATCAATGGATTGAACACCCCCTGCATTAGGAGAATGAAAAAAAAAACAGTTGTGATAGCTAATAATGTAATTGTGTCTTTTGAAATGAATAAAGTACAAATGATTTTTTTTCTTGTGAAATTTCTTGCCACAAACTAAAAAGAGACATTTTTTTTGAAAATCCACTCAGTGAACTAAACGTCTTATTTGTTCATGCAATTACTCAAATATTTCAAGAAACTGTACCAACTTTGGAAGCAAAAGGAATTGGGTATTAAATTAATAGCTAGAATTTTTAGTGGAGAAGATTTCACCTGAAAAGTGACAATTTTCTTACTATATCTGTAGGTACCACCACCAGACTAAAAAAAACAATCGTGGTTAAAGTACGACTGTTAGAATTTGGTTATTTTACAGACAGACTGTAGATATTTTAACCCATTACATTACCAAACTCTTAAAAAATGTTGGTGTGGAAAAGAAGAAAAAAAACTGGAGAAACTGATATCCTGTAATTAATTATTTTACAAAATTGTCTAATGCTACTTATTGACAATGTTTGAGTTAACTGTAAAGATTTCGTTCATATACTCAAACCCTGAACTGATAATACTGCACAAAACATCAAAGGGAGGATAGGAGTCATGAAAAATGTGACGTTTGGATTGTCATGTGGGAAATATTATCAAACCGTCAAATAAGACCAGGAGAATTCCAAGCCCCCAGTCAGAAAAGTTCACAAGTAGGGACAACAAATTTGAAAACGGAAATGACATAGTGACACCATGAGTGAAGGAAGGAAATGAAGTGCCTGTTAACCTATAAGGAAAAAGAGTGAACTGCATTTCAGACCTCATGTTTTTGTGTTTCGTGCTGTGAACATATGTTGAAAATCAACAATTTGAATATTCAGAAAACCTCGATAGTTCCAAGATATCACATTCTGGAAAATAAGTTAATGTTTTTGTTTAACTTAAACATTGCACGTGATTTTTGTAATTTCAATGAACAGTGATTGTATGCTTTCGTAAGCGCAATTCTAATTCTGATACTGAATAGTTTTTTCATAAGAATAATCATAGGATACATATATTAGAGTATCACCATGGATACATTAGCGACTTTTCATGTCTAATGTGTGTGGTTGAGTGGACACAAGCATATAATTAATTATTCATTAAATGTCTAAACTAAAAATTTCCATACTCAACTATTGACAAGAAAAAACATGTGTGTGTGTGTGATGGGGTCACCAGCATATAATTAATTATTCAGAAAAGGTCTAAACGCAGCCGCCTTCTCGACTCTACTCTACTCTAAGAATTCCCATAGCCTTTAACAAAGAAATACCCCAAACTATATTGGAAAATTAGTACTGCAATCTATAGACAACCAAACAAAAAACTTTACAACAATGATGGATATTTGTCACCCTGGGAAAATTCCAAGATGTCTTATCTCAAAAACATCGCCCACAATTCCTTGGCAAACCAAATCACCACATGATGTCATGAGACATCATGTGGTGATTTGGTTTGCCAAGGATATGTTCCCTAGAAATTTCCAAACACATAATGTCATGATTCCTTATCTTTAAACATCACCCCAATGCTGTAGGCGAACCAACCACACCACATGATGTCCCTGACAGAAGGGTCCCCCAGCGAAATTCCAAATATTCCAAACTCTATCTCATCACTATCCATCACCCATAATGTCATATGCAAACCATTTACTTATCTACAAGTCATAACAACACAAATCCATAAGAATGATGTCGCTTTCCCTATGCACCCTATCCCTGTTTGACTTAAAGTGTTCCACCAATCACGATACGAATCCGTATCCGCTATTATATCTTCCTTTTCCATTCAAAACAATAACGTCAGTTATTTACAACTAACAAATTACCTCGCTTATCTTCATCTGATAACAACACACATCCACGACACAAACGTTGCTTCCCCCATTCACCCTACCCCTGTTTGGTTAAAACTGCCCCGCCATTCATGACACAAATTCTTGTGATTAACCATTACCCACAATTCCATACACGAACCAAACAAACAACGTGAAGTCACACACACACGTTCCCCAGAAAAATTCCAAACATTCCAAACTCATGACGTCATATGCATAATAACGTCATCATCTCAACAACCAACACGTCACGATTCCTTATCTTATCAGATCTTGATCTGGTTCAAACCGCCTACCATACTACTAATGTCTCTTATAAAATCATTAAAAATTAAATTAAGTTTGTTTGAAAATCAACTTCCTAAGGGGGATGTGTCACATTTTCTTATCTTGTCTACAGAATATTCCAACAGAATATCATTCAATGTTGGGTGGAAAATACAAGAAGCACATATCACTTTTAAGTGACGATTTTCAGAAAATAATGCCATTGAGTAATGAAGAAGTCCGCATGAAAGTGATAGAAGATCCATGTTCTGTCGAAGCAGGAAATCTACCTGTCAAACTCCAGATGGAAGTTATTGATCTCAAGTGTTCTGTAAACTATCGGGGCAAGCATAGGGGAAGTACTTTACAAGAGTTTCATTCTATTCTGGATCAGGATAAATTTAAATGTTTGTTAGGTACTGCCTACCAGGTATGTTTGGGAGTACATAAACTTGAGAACAAACATTTTCGGTCATGAACTTGAACAAAACTAAACATCCTTCATTTTTAAATGATATCAATATTAAGAACGGCCACTTCAAACATGACACCAAACTTTGATAAAATAGTGGCAACTAAAAAATGCAATGTGTCACATTGTGACATTCTGAATGTCACAATGTGACATTCAGTCTCTGATATTTCACTGAGAATAAGTGTGATATTCTCAGTGAAATTATTAGTAAACTTTGTGTTTATGTCTAAGTGGTTTTTATTGAAACGTTTTGCAGCCATATCTGTTTGTAAATAATTTTCATTATACTTTTAATTGTAACTCTCTAAAAAATTTAAATATGCATATTAATTAGTATTTACTGTTGACCTACTAACAAATTTACTTAAGTTTAACTGCAGTGGACTAGTCTAAGATTCAAGGTCCGAAGTGATCTGGCCCTTGGTCAGGTAGTCCAAGTGGGTTTGGCCCTCAAAGACAATCAAGTTGTGCAGGCCTGATATAAGCGGATGTAAAACAAAATACCGAATGTATTTATAACAATAACCTTTAATTGATCCGTTGAAATAGTAGCTGTATGTATGTATGTCAGTTATATTTTAAAAACAATGCTAAGTTGTAGTTGGATGTAACAGGCAAGTAAGTCACGTTTTCGCCAGCAAGTAGTGCAAGTCTGGGTGACCCCGGGTTAAAATAGCTTGCTTGGTATCTTTAACGTATATTATACCCAAGGTAAAAAACTTTACACACACACACACACACACACACACACACACACACACACACACACACACACACACACACACACACACACACACACACACACACACACACACACACACACACACACACACACACACACACACACACGCGTATATATATTATGACAGTTATGTTTTAGCTTGCCATAATTCGTGCATTTCTGTTATGATTATGGTTTTTTTACTAAAAATAAGCTCGTAATTAGTTAGCATAACCGATTAGAGAAAAAGGAAATAAATATACTTATGCTACCTTCACTTTTCTATTTAATGGTTACCAGCAGGGCCGGCGGAAGCGGGCTTCCAGAGCATGCGGTGCATGCGGGCGCTGCTATGAAGGGGGCGCTGCCGCCAGGGTACGGTTCATAAATTCATTTTTAAGAAACAAAATTTTTATCATAAAAACAAAAAATTATTAGAATGATCAATATTAAAATAAATAAGGCCGGATACACCGAATAAAAATAAAAAAAAAAATTGTATATAAATTGTATGTTTACAATTTTGCACAAGAGCAGGCTAAATGCTTACCTGCAGAATGTTGTGTCTACTCCAGTCTATCTAAAGTGAAACGGTGAACAGTTTTTATGCGCTGGAACGAATTTTCGTACAAAACATTTCTTGCTAGGTAACTAGTCATATCATATGACTGGTTACCTAGCAACAAGAGCCTACTGACAGTAACACAGTGAGGACTATTATTTAGTCTCTGTGTCGTGTTGTGTAATAATTTCTTGTGGGTATAAAATAGAAATGGAATCAAAAATTTAAAAAAAAGTTATCCGGTGCACAAAAGTGTAAGCGTCATGCTGCGAAAGAAGCAGATATTAAGAAACTTGGGCTCTTAATAAATTTGTTAAAATATTAAAATATTCTGATGCAGATTGTAACCACCTCGATACATCAGAAATCAGAGTTGACGAACCGTGCACATAATCCAGTTTGCATGAAAGTACTATTGAACAAGACGCATGATCTAAGTGAATTAGATCTAAGATTTAGTTGTAGTTGACCACAACACTAACACATTGTTAGTCTCTGTAAATTTAGAAGATCCAGGTGAATGGGGAAATATTGATAAAAAATTACGAGTTGTTTTAATTGAAATGGGGCCTGATCAAAAGAAAAATATAATATATCCCAGAGATGCATATGGTCGTAAATTTGGCGACACGTATTATAATAGAAAAATGGAAAACGGGGAGCTCGTATAAAGAATCTTTTCATGGCTCATTTATTCCGCAACTTTAAATTCTGTTTTTTGCTTTTGTTGCAAACTTTTCGCATCTACTGAATCAAGTAGTCTTGTAGAAGGTTATAACGATTGGAAAAATGTAAGTACAACTTTGCATAGACATGAGACCAATTTAACTCACATGAAAAATTTCTTAAAATGGAAGGAACTCGATAAAAAATTAAATAACAAAACTACTATTGAATGCCAAACTCAAAGCATATATACTCAATCATAAATTCCTTGGGAGCCAGAATTTAGCTTTTCGCGGATCATGAAAGGAATAACGGCAATTTTTTAAAATTAGTCGAACTGTTTGCGAAGTTTGATCCCGTTATGGAAAATCATGTTGAAAGGGCCCTACAACGAAACAATAGAATACACTATTTGAGTGAAGACAGTCAAAATGAAATATTGGAAACTTTAAGTAACGCAATCAGGGATATAATTTTATTATCAATTCGAAAATCTAAATATTATTCCATAATTTTAGACTGCACACTCGATGCAAGTAAAACAGAACAAATGACCATTATTATTCGCTTTGTTTCCTGTGAAAATGGAATTGTTAAGATCAGGGAAAAGGTTTTAGGTTTTGCAGATATATCAGATTCCACAGGACGTGGTTTATGTGCAACAATAATGGAACAACTGGAAAAATGGAACATTCCCATTGAAGATATGCGAGGTCAAGGGTATGCCAATGGGGCAAATATGAAAGGGAAAAAATATGGGCTCAAAAATTTGTTTTTGAACAAAACTTCTCGAGTTTTTTATGTGCCATATGCTGCTTATACTCTAAATTTAATCATTAACGATGCAGCCAAAGTGAATGCAGATATAATTAGTTTCTTTGCAATTATTCAAGAAATATACAATTTCTTTTCATTCTGTCACAAACGTTGGGCAATCCTTTTGAAGTTCATAAAAAATTTGACATTAAACAGCCATCAGAAACGGGATGGGACAGCAAAATTAATGCAATCCGCCCTCTACGATATCAGTTAGGAGAAATTTACGATGCACTTTTTGAAATTTTAAATAATGAAAATTTTAAAAAAGAAACTCAGCATGAAGCACAAACATTATGTGCTAAAATAAAGGACTACAAATTTATTTGCTCTCTTATAACTTGGCATGATTTACTTAACAGAATAAACCCTGTGAGTAAAATGCTTCAAGACAAAAATATGAACATTGCACTTGCTTTAGAACCTATCGAAAAATTTAAAATATTCTTACAAGAGTATCGATCAGATACAAAGTTTAAAGAAGTTCTAAAAACAGCAAAAGAACTGAGTGAGTGGTGGATGGAGAACAAGAATTTAAAACTGGTACGAAGTTCAATGACGAAAGTAGACACGACAATTTGACTACGAGCTTCATGACGAAACGCCACAATCGCCAGAAGATAAATTTAGAGTGAATGTGTTTTACACACTTCTAGACGTTGCAATGTGTTCGTTAATGGAACGTTTTGAACAACTACAAACATATTATGATAATTTCAATTTCTTGTATAGATTACTAAAACAAATTAATAACGAAGATTTACGAAAAAATTGTGACGATTTAGAGATTATCTTGAAGGACGACGACAGTAAAGACGTAAATGCAATAGAACTATATGACGAGTTATGCGCTCTCCGGGATATTTTTCGGAAGGATAATTTAAATATTCAAAACCCTTTCGATATTCTTAATTTTATTGTGTCCAGTAATTTATCTTTCCCTAACTTTTCAATTGCTTTAAGAATACTATTACCCTTACCTGTTAGTGTAGCGAGCGGTGAACGTTCCTTTTCCAAGTTGAAATTGATTAAAACCTACTTAAGGACATGTATATCACAAAAAAGGCTTGTTAGTTTAGCATTAATAGCTATTGAAAATGATATATGTGCGGAATTAGACGTTAAGACCATTATTTATAATTATGTGAATATGAAATCAAAAACCCTAAAATTTTAATTAAAAAAATTTCAAGTATATTTATGTAATTTAATTTATTTTCTCTTATTCTGTAAAGGTTGTATTTTTTGAATACTTATATTGAATGTTCTAATTATTTCTGAATTCTTTTCTTATTTTCTGATCGATCTTCAGTTTCTTTTATTTTCCTAAAAGATAGTTCCACTTATAAAAATTATTAAGAAATTTTTACTAAGAATTTAGTAACTTGTAAAATGCGAGGATTTTTTAAACTTTAGTTCAAATAAATTTTAACTTTAATTAAAATTCATTTTAATTTTGTTAGCGTTTCGGGTCAGTGAGAAGGCTATAATCCCTGTATCATTATATTCAACGATTAAAGTGAAGTGGCTTTATCAAAATTTGCTTTAACTTTAGAGAATTTTTTGAATATTCGGGTTTTTAACGATTATCCTGCCTAGTGAACACCCCCGGTTCGTTACCTTTAGCGAACCAACGTGTGGCTGTTCTGTCAAAATTTATTTAAGAAATTTCAGATAATTTAAATTTTTATTGTCGTAAAAGAACCACCCACGGCCGGATCGTTACAGGGGCGCTTAGAAATTGCATTCGGGCTACAAAGACTCTAGCGCCGGCACTTATTACCAGAACAGTTGTTTCATATGTTCCAGGAAGGAATTTTTAACTTAAATGGACAAGATTCAGATGACAGAAGATTAGCAGTTTCAAAACACATCGTGTAGTTTTAAAACAAAACAAATAATTTAATTTATCATTTGTAACTACTTGTGCAGAGGGAATCAAACCTGGCACATGTGTTGTACTGTTTTATTGTTCAAATTCCTTATCGTTATGCTTCGCTCTCACTGATGGTGTCTTACAATATGAAAGACAAAATATTTGTAAAATAAATATTATATTTCGCTGTGGCACACGTGTGAATGTTTAATTAAGAACTGTGATTGAATTGTTCTTGTAAATCGTTTACAGCATTGCAGTCCATCATCAGGCCTAAAGTTTTAAACAGATATTCGTGTTTTAAACAAATATTCAATTATTATTATTGAATAATACTTTTGCATTTAATTTTAAAAAAAGAAATTCATGCTATAATGCCTTTTCGATCTGCAAAAGGAAAATGCGACTCTCTTTTATCCTTGAATTTCTTTATTTAAAAATTAGTAGTTAGTTTCAGCCATTCATCATCGCCACAGTTCAGTGTATTTCTACCATGAAATTTAGTGACTTCATTCATTATTGCCACTGCTGATCATATGCTGCCATTTTTAGTGTATGTATTATGGGTTTTTAGCCAATTGTTTTTCAATAAAAGTATCGACTTACATTAAAAAAAAAGAAAAAAAAGAAAAAAAGAAGAAAACAAAACAAAATTATTTCGATTTCGAATCTGTACCAATAAAAAAGGAAATGAAACAAAACAAAACATTTTCCTGAATCACAGATTCATTTGCAACGAAGACCAAGTCAACTGTTAATGTCTCATCTATTGTCAATATTTCAAGAGCTGTCAGTGTGTTTGACCAAGTTACATAATACAAATACCTCTGTATTCATTTGTGTTTGTTGTAATAAAAAAGTGCATTAAAAATTATTTTATTATGTATTATTTTTCGCTAAAGTATTCTGGATGTGAATTTTTAAAATTATATTTCACCAGACCTGTGCGAAGTTTTATTATCAGTTTCGAATCCCCCCCCCCCTCCACAAACTTTGACAATAAAAGTGAAAAAAAAAAAAATAGAAACGGAGTCACACGAAAAGTTTCTTGTGCAAATCCTAATTCCCAAATTTTATTCATAATTTAACATTTTTTGTGTCTACTTGTAACTTGTTGTAACTTGTTGTCTTGTTGTAACTTGTCCTCCTACGGATGATTCTATTGAAACTGAAACTGGAATATTGAGACAAAGTTTTGTGTAGATTCGGATTCCAAAACCTAATTTCACTAAAATTCCTTTATGTATTGTATATTTTTAATGAAAAAAAAAACAACAACTAATTTTTCTTTGACACTTAAGTTGTAAAATCAAAGTGTGAAAAAAAAACAAAAAAACATCAGTGATTAATCTGATTCTGTATAACATTCAGCAGTCACATCTTTTATTTTTCTGAAATATTTTCAGAATCCATTTTTAATCTTAAAATTATTATTATTTTTATTAAAAATTAGATAAGATCCCTAAAATAACGGAAATTCAGTTAAAGTCGCATTAGTCTTTAATACACATGTAGCGTTCCACATATTTCAATCGACTGGTCTGTTGTTCTATATAACATAATGTCTTCAAAACTCTTCAGGTACTGCCTGAGGCTGCAACCGACCTCACGGTCTGTTACAGTACGAAGATGTGTCTTCTTCAAGTTGACAACAGTGCCCTCTGGTCTCATGACCTGTTGATAATAGTAATGTTCTTAACAAAGCCAGATTCAGGTTAACTGTCGCCGGTTGTTGACCTAAATGTTTCTAAACCCATTGCCGCGCTGTCTATCCATAGCTAAGGCTACAGAATATATAGTATAAAGAAATGCTATTGTTTCCTGTCAATGTAGACCATGCGTCAACTTGCAGCCTTAATTTCCGGATCTGGTCTCGATCCGACCCACGTGCAGGTAATAACGAGGTGGGATAGAGTAGGCAGTAAAAAAATAATGACAGACAGCAGGTCAGAGCAGCAATCCCACACCAACACAAATTCCTTGAGGGGTCAAAGACATGAAATAAATAATCCCTACTCTCCTCGGGCAAACCACATGTGTTGTCAAGGAAGATGGAACGTTGTGGGAAAATTACATGAGCTTTTAAGATGAGTGGCCTCTCCCAGTGAAAAGAAATTGCCGAGGGCCGGTAATGGCGACTGGGAAGAACGCAGTTTGATTACTGAAAATAGAAAGAAGGGAATAAGAATATGCTTATTCATATTTAGTAAATTTTGGTTAATACGATTGGCGAAAGCAAATTGTAATGAAGTCACTTGTATAAATGTGAAATAATGATAAGGAGTGTTTCTTTAATTCAGTATTCAACGATTTGTCTAAATTAATAAATTAGACAATACATAAATGATTTAATTAATTGATTAAATTAAATTAATTAATTAAATTTAATTAATACATACATTTAATTAATTAATATACATTTAAGAATTAAAGATCTTATAGGCTATTTTTTTCAACTTTTTTCTATTAAAACATTTATGTTATGTATTTTATTTTTCCTTTTAAATTTTCATAATCTGCATGTTCTTTCTTTTCTTCTTTCATTTTTTTTGAACATTTTAAGTACTTATCAGTCAAGAATTGTTAACAGCATCTCTCTCTCTCTCTCTCTCTCTAAAATTGTGCTTAAATAGCTGAAATCTTTTACTTTTTCCATAGGTTCGACATCGTGGATACAGTACAGGTTTTCAATGTTTCAGCCTACTTTCATTGTCATTGTCTTTTTTATTGCCGATTTTCATACCAAATTTATTACAGCATTTTTTCAACTTAGTCAGGGAATCTTGAAGACTTCTCTTGGATTTATTCAGAAGTATAACATCATCTGCATAAAGTCAAGAGCTAAGATTAACATCGCCAATTTCGATATGAGATTCAATACCACTTTCCTTCATAATGTGATCCATGTACATTTCCATAATTTCCTTCAGAGCATCAATCATTTAATATTAAAATCATATTCCTGTACCTCCTTCAATTCTAACTGCTGATTTACAGCTTAAATAGGGACTATATATTTCTTGATATAATGTCCCCTTTACACCACATAGCTGTAGTGTAAAGTTACGTTTTGAAGAGTTTTTTTCTTGGCAGCTTGTCATATGCTTTACCAGATCAACAAAACTTAAATATCAATCCTTGTTATATTTCCAAGATTTCTCAACTATTTGTCTTAAAGTGAAAAATATCTGATTTTATCAACCTCTATTTGGCCTATATCCAGCTTGTTCTTTGCCAAGCTTCTTTTCCATAATTTTTCTTAGCCGTTTCTGAAGCATACTTACATAAATCTTATCAGGAACACTCCGTAGAAAATTACCCATTCGGTTTTATTTCCATTTAAACAGATGAGTATTATGAGCTCTATGCTCCAGTTATTCGGAATTAGACCCTCAGATCAGGCTTTCTGAATTATGCAATGCAGCTAGTCTAAAACTTTTATACTTTCATATTTGAGCACTTCCAGTGGAATTTCATCTACTCCAGTTGCCTTTCCACATTTCAGGTTTTTGGATATGTATTTCCGACTGCATTCCTGTTAGGAATTTTTTATTATCATGCTGACACTGCTTGTTTCATTCAGCTGTCTTTCACAGTTATTACTCCAGACATATAGAATATCTTTATCTTCAGTTTCTGTGCCACCATTATCGCCGCTGATTCCTTTTACTGTATTCTTTCCTCAATTTCTAAGCTTTTTCAACAGCCTTCAGAATATTTTTCCACCTTTTTGATATTTGTTTTCTATGTTCTTGGGTTCTTCCAAAGTCTTCCCATGATTTCTTCCATCTTTGATTAATATACGCTTTCCAAAATAAATTATAGGTATTGCAAAATTCTAAGAAAAAAAAACATAAGTAGTAGTGGGGTCACTCTGAACTAGATCAAGAACAAGATAAGATAAGGCTTCGTGACGTCATTGTTCGCTAAGATCAGTGATGTCATTAGTATGGAATCTTTGGAATTTCGCTGGAGACGACATCTGTCAGTAACGTCACGCTGTGTGTTTTGGTTCGTGTATGGTAGTCTGGGTAATTCTTTGCATAAGGAATTCGGGGTAATGGATTGCATATGGAATTGTGGGTGATGGTTAGAGATAAGATAGAGTATGGAATGCTTGGAATTTCCGTGGGGACACATCTGTCTATGACATCACGTTGTGTGTTTTAGTTTGGGTATGGAATTCTGGATAATTCTTCGCATATGAAATTCTGGGATGGGGTCTTTTGGCACCAGTTGTCGATGCTGTCAATTTTTGTTTGCATGTGACAGTATGGGTAATGATTACAGATTAGAGTTCTGGGAGGATATTTGGTCAAGTGTTTGGGTCTTTGGCTCAATTGTGGAACTGTCGGAAAATATACCAGTAGACATTTTCTAAAATAATTAGTTACTAGATATCACCGAGTCCTCTCCCCCCCCTCAAACACACAAACACATCTTTTTTTCTTTTGTTTACATTTTCTAATATAATTAACTATAGGATATCAGTAGTGTCCCCTCCTCCTCTCATCCTCGAACACACATACATGCACAAACACTTTTTTTTCATGTTTAAATTGTCTAAAATAATTAATTACTGGATTTCAGTAGTATTCCCCTCACCCCGATCAAACACACATATTATTTTTCCTTTCATGTTCACATTTTCTAAAGTAATTAATAACTGGAATCTCAGTTTTACTGCATTGTTTTTCTTTCACGTTTTTCTGGTCAGTAGGTTGTAGTTAGACATTTTCTAAAATAATTAATTCAGGCTATCCGTGGTATTCCAAGCAAATCCTCACACACACACACACACACACACACACACACACACACACACACACACACACACACACACACACACACACACACACACACACACACACACACACACACACACACACACACACACACACACACACACACACACACACACACACACACACACACACACACACACACACACACACACACACACACACACACACACACACACACACACACACACACACACACACACACACACACACACACTAAAAAGACACCTGAAAGAACGAATTGCAGTAAATAAACTGAAAATGCACTCGATTATTGTTCCTATAGGTTTCTGTTCAATGTGACGTCATTGAGTTGAAGTGGAAATGAACGTTATTGTTGTTGGTATGTATGAGTTCCTCTGTGTAGAAATGTGGGTGATAGTTAGAGTATGGAATCCTAGAAAATGGTTAGAGTATGGAATTAGGACAAGTGAGATGAGG
The DNA here is from genome assembly GCF_054136105.1 of Typopeltis vanoorti. Lineage (NCBI taxonomy): Eukaryota > Metazoa > Arthropoda > Arachnida > Uropygi > Thelyphonidae > Typopeltis > Typopeltis vanoorti. Next base: position 53,003,823 of record NC_143568.1, on the reverse strand, counting down.
TTTTTTTTTTGTTCTAGTGTGGCATTATGGTTTTATTCCATTCCCAGAATTAATTTCACAGTAGTGATATATATATATATATATATATATATATATTTAAACTTGTTTATTATGTTAGGTAATTTTTCCAACAAATAAATATTTATTTATACTTATTTCAACTGAATATTAGGTCTAGTACTATAATTTTCAACTTAATTCCTCTGGTACAACTTCCAAAGATTATACTTTAAAGTCCCGTATTTTTCTTTTGCTTTAGTAAGTGTTGACTGAAAGGAAATGAGACAAACAATGATTGGAAGTAAAGTAAAGTCACCACTATCCTATTCTGTTAATTTTCACGGTGCATTGTGACAGGTGGACTAAGACTTGGTAATTTGCACTCATAATTTTTTTTTTTTGCATTCATAACTAAACAGAAATTAAGACTTTAAACTTAATAAGTATCTGAAAGTAGGGTTATCATATTTCTTGAGAATAATATGCGCATCAATGACGACCATAAAAAAATTGTAATGAAAAATAAAATGTTTACCTTCAAATAAATATTTATGCTCACGAGAAACAAGAAATTCATCAGCTTTTCAAAGTTTTGATATTCACACACTCATATTGTTTTCATCATTTGGAATACCACAATCTGAAAATTTGCATCACTCGATGCAGTCTTTTGATATGCTTCTCTCTCTCTCTCTCTCTCTCTCTCTATATATATATATATATATATATATATATATATATATATATATATATATATATATATATATATATATATATATATATATATTGTATATTAGGATAACCAAGCAATTTTATATGCTTGGTTATTTTAGCTCCTAATCCCAAGTATGCAAACAATTAAGTTTGCACCTGAAACAAAGTTCAAGTCTAAAGATGGTACAACACCAGGGCAACTCATTGTAAAGGTGGTTAAAGCTTTGATCACTATTCTTAGTATTTTCCCATAATGTAAAGCACATCTCACTAGAAGATGTGTACTGCAATGCATTATGGGTGGGGTCACTACCCAGACCGGTTTCGACCTTTTTTGAGGTCTCCTCAGTGAGTAGCTAGACCCTAAATACCAAGGTTTTAGTAATACAAAGCCTTATCAACTTTACCTATATAAGTTGCAACAAGGTGTATTAAGTTTTAATAAAAATCTCTGGAGGAAATATTGATGGGAATAAATATCTAATAAATAAATATAAATAAATAATTAGGAGCTAAAATAACCAAGCATATAAAATTGCTTGGTTATCCTAATATACAATATACCTAAGGTAAAAATTTATTCCCATCAATATCTGCTCCAGAGATTTTTATTAAAACTTAATACACCTTGTTGCAACTTATATAGGTAAAATTTAGTGAGATGAGTGACCTCCCTGTTTGCTGATATCTGATAAATGCTAGTTATCAGTTTGATAATCAGAGGTCACTGGGAAATATGGAGGTGAAGGGGTGAGGGAGTCATTGTCGGGAAGACTGCTGTCACCCTCTCCACTACCCTGTCATCCTCCACCACCTAATGCTATATATCTTTTCCCTCTCCTAACCATTTCAGACATATGAGTGACAGAACTAGTCACTTGCTCCTACATCAAAAACGCTGTTTGAGCAGGTAATATATTAGTAACTCTCGATGGTGTTTTCAAAAATAAAGAGAAGGTACATTTTCTTTTCTTTTCACACAGTTGTATATGATAAAAATTTAAAATCATGTGACTGACCGAAATTTATTTCAAAACTTTATGACCCTGCTATTTTACAAGTAGAACAAAAAAGACACAGCTAGGAAATAATGTAATTGCGTTTTTTTAATGGAAATGAATAGAAAATGAGTAGCAAATGAATAAATTAGTGATACATTAGATGTATCCAAAAGATTAGAATAGAAAAAACCGAAAGAAATTTGCGAGTTTGCAGTTTGTCTGCAAACTCGCAAATTTCTTTCGGTCTTGTCTTGTGAAATTTCTTGCCACAAACTAATCAGACTTTTTTGAAAATCCACTCAGTGAATTATTAGGTCTTATTTGTTCATGCCAACCTTCAAATATTTCAAGAAACTGTGTCAACATTTTGGGGAAAAAATACAGAAGTAGCACAAGGAATCCGATGTTAAATGAATAGTCAGAATTTTTAGTGCAGAAGATTTAACATGAAAAGTATAGTATCAGACCTAACGCTCAATTGAAACAATTATAACAATTATAATTAATTACTTTATATGTGTTGGAAAAATACTTAACATAATAAGGATAAATAATATAGAAAACTATTCGAGCCACAGATATAAGATTACCCTATGATGTCACAAATTAAGATAAAATCACATCAACATCATATCCACCAGTATGCGAAATCATGTCCATGAGTCATCTGTGCAAATGTTACATTTTTGAAGAAACGGTCAGAGTAAACAGTACTATAAGAAAAAATAATTGAGTCGCATGTGGTTTCAGTTACTGCAATCGTTCAACCAGTTCAGCTATCATATTGTATTGTGGTGTTCTGTGTCCAGCAAAGTAAAATAATGGGTGAGCCAGAAAAGTCTCTGAAATTTTCTTTCTTCAAGAAAATAGCAGCACGAGACAAAACTCTTCACATATCTCTAAAAGGATGTAAACCTTATTATTATTTTAGAAGATACATACATTTTGATGTGGTTATCCAGGACCACTTGGGAAAAGTTATGCAGGAAGGGATCTGATATTCTCGCCTACTTGCAAAAAAGAGTACGAATTGGACATTGGAGTCTATTATATTCTCAAATGCCATGATGGTAAACTAATGATAGAGGAAACAGAAGCTGGTGGAAGTAAACTTTTCTCTATGACCTGTGCAGAAGCTGAACGATTTGTGCCAAAAATGTGTGATTGATAATCATTTACTATTTTTGGAAACTGAATTACCACCTATTCGTGTCATGGGAAGAATTATCGCAAACCATTTAAATTCATCGATGATTAAATTAGACCTTCAAGACTTTATTGAATTCGATAAAGATTCTTTATTTTGGGACATTTGCGAACACTTTATAAAGAGTGCTTGTATATATCTGGTAACAAAAGAATATGAGAAAACAATAAACAGGCATGGTGTCATTTCCAGACTAATGCTGTATCAAATGTATGGAGCTACGGTTCCAATGGTGTTGGTTCTCATGACTCTTTTACGTGACCTGTTATTTTGATGTAATGTAACTAAGAAACAGTGAGTAATGAACATTTTCTTTATTGAACTTATTGAAAAATGTTAAGAGTGTAAACTAAATCTTGTGAAATATTTCTAGGTAATTACATATTCGAATTTTCTCTTTGAATATACTAGTAAATAATATTTTTCAGCAAAATAAAATATGCATTTGTAAACTTAAATGAACGAAAGTTTTGTGTTGTTGATGTATTTTTGACAGTGAAATTTTTGCTCAGTTATTCTGTTTAGAAGTTTATATATAAAACCATAACTTTATACCTTAATGCAATTTTGTTTAATTATTGTAAAAAAAGTTAAAATTTCTTTAGGAAAAAGTAATAAACTTTTAAGATCTATAAAATTACATCTCTCTCTCTCTCTCTCTCTCTCTCTCTCTCTCTATATATATATATATATATATATATATATATATATATATATATATATATATATATATATATATATATATATATATATATATATATATATATATATATATATATATATATATATATATATATATATATATATATATCACTACTCTGAAATTAATGTCAGGAACAGAAAAAAAAGTGAGGAAAACTGAAATCCTGTAATTAATTATTTTAGAAAATTGTCTAATGCTACCTAATGACATTGATTGAGTTATCTGTAAACATTTCGAAAGTCCATATACAGGTAACCCTCATATAACGCGGTACTTATACAACGCGGTTTTTCGATATAACGCAGCCTTAAATTGTAGTAACCCTTGTTCAACGCGGTACTTATACAACACGGTTCCGATATAAACACGGTCTACAAATTGTGGTAACCCTTTACCTTTTCATATGTTTTTCACCGCGCGACTTAAAAATCAAATTTTATCTTCGTTAAATTTGTGTCTGCATGTATCTCGCATGTAATTATAAGTAGCGAATTTATATTAGGAGAAATACCCTTCAGCAAGCATGTTCTTCAATTGTTAACCGTATAAAACGTTTATTGTTGAAAATTGTTCTCGTTTCTGCCAGGAAAGTGCATTAAAAATCATAAATGTGTTCATCTCAAGCTGAGCACTTTATTTTCTGGTGAGTTATATACAACATGTAATGCTTGCTTTCTTGTGTAAAAAATTATTCTTATAGTAATGGTCACCAACTGCAACGAAAGGGAAAAACCAACATTGAAAACAAAATTAATTTCTCTTGAAGAAAAATATTCAAAATCTTGGATCGGTTGAAAAGTGGAGAAAAACCAGAAGTTTTTACAGGGACTTTGAATTCAAATGAATCAACAATTCGAACAATCAAATATATACAATAAGTGCAAAGTGCGTTGTTCATGTACATGATATTCTAATGGAAAACTGGAGAAATCTCTAATGATTTCGATAGAAGATTGTACCTCAAAAGAAAATTCCTATGGATGGAAATCTTATTAAACAAAAAACTCTCAAAGTTTATAAACATTTATAGTGCAGAACAAGTGTTCAATGCAGATGAATCCGGGTTATATTGGAAAAAAAGTGCAAAAACGCACCTATATTTTGAAAAATGAAAGATCAGCTCCTGGATTCAAAGTTTCTAAAGATAGAATTACTCTACTGTTTTGTAGTAATGCATCAGGTGATTACATGACAAAATCAATGTTTATTAACCAATCCTCAAATCCTCGTGCTACAAAAGATTAAATTATGCACTATTTTATTTTGCCTAAAACATTTATGCATTATGTGCAATGAAGTTTAAGTACAATTTGTAATTTTTATACTTTTATACTATGTATTTGTTTCATAGTTTTTATTTTCTTAACTGACGTGAATTACCTGAAATAAATAAAAATATATTTTTTGTTTGATATGTCATTGTTGTTTATATAATTAAAAAAAAAAACGATTTTGGAACATAACCCTACTTTTTCTATGTAATATGAGGCTCGCGTAACGCAATTTATATAACGCGGCATTTCTGCGGAACCTAACATCCGCGTTATGCGAATGTTACCTCTACTCTAAAACCAGAACTAATAATCTCAATTATGTTGTTGTCATTAGCATCACAGAATGACTGAGCATAAACATCAAAAGGGAGGATATGAGTCATGATTAGACACCTTTGATTTTACACTCACAAAGACATAACACTATATGCTAAGGTTTTAAATGTTTCAAACTTTGTAACATAAAAATTAACAAAGTATACTACAAATCTAATATTCATTTGAAATAACAATAAATAACAATTTATTTGCTGGAAAAAGAAGTTTCTAATAAGAAATCGCTAACGCAGAGTCCAAACCTTGTTTGTCTCATTTCCTTTAAACTTACTAATGCTAAAGAAAAATATGACATTTTGAAAAAAAAAATTGAACTGCAGAAATATCTTTTAATCATAAGGAATCGAAGGTAAAATTAATAGCCACAGTTTTGCAAGCAACTGTAGTTTCTGTATGGCAACTAAGGAGACATAAAGAGTAGATATCGAGAAGCATATTTTGAATTTTTAAAGTAAAATAGAGAAAAACTACCAATCAAATTGAAAAAAATATATACAGGGTGTTCCAAAAAGAAAGAACCGATTTCAGATAATTATATTTAATAATGAAAATGTGGTACAGTTACAAAATAAATTACCAATTACCAAGTACGAAGTGATGCCTAAAGTTTCACTCACCACAATTACAAATGCTCAATGTGTCCTCCACCTGCTGCACGGACTACATCAAGCTGAATTCATCTCAAACGCGTCCGAGAGTGTCTTCTGTCACAGAATTTGCTGCACCCATGATTCTGGTTCTGAGCTCATCCAAGTCAGCGGGTAATGGAGGAACATAAACACAGTCTTTTACGTATCCCCATAAAAAGAAGTCACAAGGTGTGATGTCTGGAGATCTTCGAGGGCAAGAGTGTAGTGCCAAGTCGTGGGGTCTCGTGTGTCCAATCCAACGCTGAGGCAATGTTTCGTTTAGAAACCTACGAACTTGGAGGTTCCAATGTGGCGGTGCTTCGTCTTGCTGAAAAATGTAATCTTCAGATTCTTCATTTGTGGTTCGTGGTTGCAGAGATATAAAATTTTCAAATCGGGACATTATCTTTGAAACACCCTGCATATATAGAAGCATATAAAAAGCCTGCAATGAGTGATGCGAATTCTTGTGTTGCGGTATTCCGAATGATGAAAACAATATGGTGTGAATATCAAAACTTTGAAAAGCTGAATAATTTCTTGTTTGCCGTGTTCATAAATGTTTATTCGAAGGTAAACATTTTATTTTTCTATACTTTTTTTTTTTCTTGATGGTTGATATTGATGTCGCATATTGTTTTCAAGAAATGTTGTAACCCTACTTTCAGACACTTGTTGAGTTCATCATCAACATCATCATCATCATCATCATCATCAAATTCCTGACATATACCCTCACGGGGTGTACAGGATATGATAGTGATGATGATGATGAACAGCCTATTTTTCTACCCACTGTAGGGTGAAAGCCTCTCCCATTGCGGGAGGTTTGGGTCTACTGCTCCCATGATGATCCAATCCATATTGGGAGAGTGTATCTATACTGGGGTGAAGGAATGTATGAAGGTGGAAGACAATCACAAACATCCATGCCTACGCGGGATTCGAACCAGCAACCTATTGGCTGGAGAATGGATACGCTAACCACTGGGCAAACCATGCCGGCGATATGATAGTACTATTATGAAAAATTTACCTCATTACTAACTTCCTATCTCAATATTCTTCCAAATCACTCTGTTACTTGTCAAGACTCCAACATTATCAGATCATATTTCTGTTGTCTAAGGCACTTTGTATCGTATCAATCGACCTATGTCTTGGTATTCCTCTGGGTCGTTTTCCTGCCAACTTTTTCCTGCCAGAGAACATTCTTCTTTTGCTAATCTTTCCTCGCCGATTCTTTTTAGTGATCATATCACCTGAGATTAGCTCTACTAGCACATTCCTGGACGCTGAAAATGTGTAGTTCTGTCCTAATATCACCGTTTTTAATATGATATTGCATTGATGCCATCCGTTCACGCCTCAAATCTTTCTCAGGACTCTCATATCTGCGGTCTCTAGTCTTTGGTCAAGTGTTTTACTTCTGACTCAGCTCTCAGTTAATAAATTAAAATTGGTTTGAACACTGTCTTGTATACAGCTAATTTAGTGTTCCGACTAATTTCTCTCTTATTCCATATGAATTTATTCAATTGACTTTCTACCATTCCAGCTTTATTGATTCTGTTGTCTATTTCAATATTTAATTTACCATCTTAACTAAAAGTCGTGCCTAAGTACGTGAAATATTTTACTTGTTCCACAGGTTCTCCGTTAAAAACACAGTTGACATTTTCAACGATTCTGCCTATTTTCATTGTCTTTGTCTTTTTATTGCTGACCTTCATATCATATCTATTACAACAGTTATCCAATTTAGTCAGAGAATCTTGGAAACTTGTAGCGAATTTATTTAGAAGTATAACATCGTCTGCATAAAGCAAAGAGCTGACATTAACATCTCCAATTCTGATATCATGTTTAATACCACTTTCCTTCATAATGCGATCCATATAGATAATGAATAACAGAGGGAATAATGTACATCCTTGTCTGACACCAGATTTAACATTAAGTTAGCTTCCTGTACTTCCTTCAATTCCTTCAATTCTATCTGTTGACTTGCAACTCAAATAAAGACTAAGTATTGCTTGATATAATGTCCCATTGACACATGTAACTGTAGCGTATTGAATAGCTTCTCTCTTTTCCAGATCAACAAAACTTAAATACAGATCTTTGTTATATTTCCATGTTTTCTCAACTATTTCTTGTAAAGTGAAGATCTGATCCTGACAGCTTCTATTTGGCATGAATCCAGCTTGTTCTTCACCAAGCTTTTCTTCCACCATTCTTCTCAACCGTTTCTCAAGTATACTGGCATAAATCTTGCTGGAACACTCAGTAGGGAAATACCTCGATAATTCTTACATTCTGTTTTGTTTCCCTTTTTATATATGGGTACGATTAGAGCTCTACTCCAATCATCAGGAATTTGTCCCTCTGTCCAGGCCTTCTGAACTATGCAATGCAGCCACTGTAAGAATTTTTTACCACCATACTTCAGCATTTCTGTTCGAATATCATCTATTCCTGCTGCCTTTCCATATTTCAAGTCTTTGGTGGCTTTTTTCTACTTCAAGATGGATATATATTCCTGAGTTTATGCCTGTTGAGTGTTTCTTGCCACTATGCTATCACTGCTTGTTTCATTTAACAATTTGTTGAACGTAATTATTCCATACTTCAAGGATATCTTTTTCTCCTGTTTTCATGTCACCTTTATCATCTCTAACTCCTTTTACAACACTCTTTCCTCCATTTCTAAGCTTCTTCAACAACCTCCAGAATATCTTACCACCTTCTTGATATTTATTTTCTATGTTCTCGCCAAAATCCTCCCACGACTTTTGTTTAGCTATTTTTACACAGTGATTAGCTTTCTTGCATTTGTCTCTGTGTTCTCTAAGAGCACAAGCTGACTTATTTGCCAGGAACTTTTGATATGCTTTCTTCTTTTCCTTAACTGCCTCTTTAACTTCCTGTGTCCACCATGGAGTTCTGATTTTTTATCCTTGCAGACTACCTCACCACATGCCTCTCTGGCTGAATCAATCAGGGTTTTCTTCAATGCTTGCCACTGAATCTCCAAGGTTAGGTTCTTGTTTTCAAAATCTTTCATTTTTCCTTCAGCACTCTTTGTGTATTTTAGTCTACAGATCACATCGTAGAGCTACTTAACTTTTATTCGCTTTAAGACTTTCTTACATGTCATTCTTTTCAATATGAAATTCAATTTTATCCTGCTCAAGACTAAATGGGGATCACTTCCAATTTCAAATCATCTGTACACTCTGGTTTCCTGCATCAGAGAGAAAACATCACTATCAACAATAACTTAGTCAATGAGACTTTTCTTATTCCTTGACTCTTCTATTCATGTGAATTTGTGCACATTTGTATGTTGGAACATGTTGTTAGTAATAACCAGTCCATGTCCTGAGCAGAAATCCAACAGGTATTTGCAATTATTGTTAGCTTTGCTCTTTTCTCCAAATTTTCGCAAAATATTTGTGTCTGTCTGACAATCACTTCCTACTCTGCTATCTGCAACAGGGACCAAATTTTCCTTTTTCATTGTGTCAGTAGTTTTCTCTAGAGCCTCAAAAAATGCCTCCACTTCTACCTTAGTAGAACCTTCTGTGGGAATCATAGGCACAAATAAGTCTCATTATCCAGTTCCCCATTCTGATATTTGCCCACACCACTCTGCTTGAGACTGCGTTCCATTCAAGAAGATTAGCCTCGTGTTTAGTGTTGAATACTATGGCTACTCCTTCTTTTTCTTGATTGTCATTGCCTGAATATAACATTTTATATTTATTGCTCAGAAAGATCTCACAAGTTTTTGTCTTTTTTGTTTTAGTCACCCCTGTTATGTCGATCTGGTACTTATCTAATTCCTCAGCTAGCTCCATTTCTTTGCCATTCAGGCTGCTTATGTTGATGGTACCGATCTTTAACTCTCGTGATGTTGAGTTGGGGTGTGCTTTCAGATTTGTTTCAGTAGCTGACGTTTCGATGTTCGCCCTGGTTCCCTGGCGAAAACAACGGGGGCCATGCAGTGGCGGATTAAGGATAGTTGGGGGCCCCTAGGCAAATTATATTTGGGTCCCCCAAAAAATAATCATAATAAAAAAATAATAAAATAAAATAACAGTTAGGTGGCAAATAAATTAAATTTTGTACTTTTGGATTTTTTGAACTTCTTGATTTTTCTGCCTGTTTATGGGTTAAAGGATGATAAATAATAAAATTTTTTATTTTATTTTTTTATTTTTTATCAGTTTTTTTTACAATTTTACAAAGTTTTTTTCACTTTCACTACACTCAAATAATGAAAACACGAAAAGTCACACTAAAAAGTTATTTTTGAAACAAACACCTCACTCTTACACGATTCAATAACAAATGAAGTTAAGGAGCAACCAATCGAAACTTCCTAACTTGCAATGCAATCAGTTTTCGTGACCTCGAAGCTGTCAACAGCGCCGTGCGCTTGGCAGTGCGGTTTTATTTAAAGCGTAGATAGCACATGCCGTTCAAAATACGTAATAATTGTTTTTAAAAAAATTTCGCTTAAATAATCAAGATTTTTATGATGTTTATTGAAAACATTCATCTATTTTAAAACACTATACGAAAATGTCTTGGCTTGGGGGTTCCCAAAGCTTGCGGCCCCTAGGCACGTGCTTCATTGCCTTAATGGGTAATCCGCCACTGGGGCCAAGTTTAAATGGGCAACGCCCCAGCCGGCATGAAATTTTGTCATGTTGAACCATCATTTTGTATATTGGTTTAAGCCAATAAGAATACAATTTGGTCATCTAAATCCCAAATTGCTAACCCATCCTCGTTCGTTGAGTATCCAGATAGATACCCAACAGGGTGCACCACGAGAAGGTGAGGATTGGACATTAGGTCAGAAGCCCTGGTCGGTTCTCCGCATTCCTTTAAAGACAATGTGGAGGTCTCCTCTCAGTTATACAGCTTTGACCCTTAAGCACCCCATTTGTTAAGTTAAAAGTCTTAATTTTTGTTTAAACTTGTTAAGTTTAAAGTCTTAATTTCTGTTTAGTTATGAATGCGAAAAAAAAAATTACGAGTGTAAAAAGCAGTTTCTGCATGTCGAAGGAGACATAAAAAGTAGATTATTATTATTATTATTATTATTATTATTATTATTATTATTATTATCATTATTATTATTATTATTACGGGCAACTCCAACGAGTCATTAGACTCTTCGAGGGAGGGACTAAACATCATGTCCAGAACAACTATTCAGCATCCACACAGTATCTATCATACTTTGATTTGAACTCACTCATAGTCATGGCACCCACAACAGACACTGGCAGCTAATTCCACTCATTCACCACTCCAAGGAAAAAACCTAGATCTAACACCCTTGCTAACCACACTCTTGCCCTGTTTCCATGGATAGCCTATAGTTCTCTCACCACCAGTCCTATTCTGAAACATTTCCTCTGAATTAATCTTGTAAAACCCTTCAGTAATTTGAATGTCTCAATCATATCACTCCTCTTCTGCCTATCAACCAATTTCTGCAACCCACAGATCTTCAACCTGTTATCATAAGGTTCATTCCATAGATCATCTTGGTCACTTGCCTCTGGATCCTCTCTATCTCCTCCCAATCAAGAAGAAACTTGGTGCCCAGATTTCTGGTGCACAGTAGTCAAGATGGGGTCATATCAAGGCTCGATAAAGAGGAATAATAACTTGCTTGTCTCTCTCTACTTTGACGAGCAGAGACAAGCAATAGCTTGCTTGTCTCTGCTCTTAAAAGTATTTTTCAGAAACCAAGTCATATGATGAGCTGATTTAGCCACTTTTGCAATGTGTCCCCTAAACGTGAACTCCCTATCCACCAACACTCCCAAATCCCTGGCCTCGTCAATCTCCTGGAGTACAATTCCACCAATGTGGTATGTTGCGGCTATTCTTTTCACTCCCAAATCCTTAACCTTACACTTTGCCACATTAAACTGACATCCATTCTCTTTAGCCCAGTCTTCCAATCTATCCAAATCATCCTGCAAAATTTTGACATAACGTGGATTCACTATTGCTATACCCAACTTTGCATCATCAGCAAACAAATGAACATTTCCTCTCAGATCCTTACCTATATCTTTAATGAACAAATTAAACAGCAGTGGTACAAAAACAGAACCCTGCAGCACACCACTAGTGATAAGCCTTCTTTTGGACTGTACTCCTGAATAAACTACTCTCTGATATCTCTCCATTAATCACCCTCCTATTCATCTCACCAACCCTATATCCATCCCCATATGCTGCAGTTTACTGATTAGAATTCCATGTGGTATCCTGTCAAAGACTTAGCAAGTTCCAGCAGTATCACGGTAAATGCATTACCATTATCCAGTTCTGCCGTCACTCTGTTATAAAACGTGAGCAAGTTACTGAGGCATGATCTACCCTTTACATAACTATACTGTTCCCCATACAGTATCCCATTACCATCTAACCATTCCCGTATTTTTCTCTTGACTACTTTCTCCAAAACCTTGACAACGACTCCTGATATGTTGATTGGTCGGTAATTTGCAACAACAGTCTTGGAGCCTCCTTTATGCAATGGAACTATTTTTTCCTCCTTCCACCCCCTCGGGACTAAACCAGAACTGAGACTCAAATTAAACAAAATGGTCAAGGGCAGTGACAATTCTTTTGCTGCTTCACGTAAGATCCGAGCTGGTATACCATCCACTCTCACAGATGTATTCATATTAAGATTTTGTAATATACTATTCGCTTCCATTTCATTCACCTAAATTTCTGTATAAGTTATTGGTTCCTTCATTCCTGCAATATCATCACCTGGATGATATACTCTTGCAAAGTGCTCGCTCAGAAATTCCACTATTTCAACTGATTCAGTTACCTCCCTACAATCGGCATTCCTTGAAATCATTTTCATATACATTTTTTCTTTTACTTGCAGCATATCGAAAAAACTGTTTGGGATTCTCTTTAGCTTGCGTTGCTAATTTCCTTTCATAATCTGCTTTTCTTACCACACGAGTTACCCTTCTGGACTGTATTTTATACTTTTTGTGTGCCTTGAGGTCATTTTTCTCCTTAAATTCTCTCCACAGTTGTTGTTTTTTTTTCTTTGCAGCTCAAGCTTAATTGTATTATTCATCCATTTAACCTCCACTTGATTTACTATCCGGACTCTAGGTATGCAGTCAGCCATTACCTCCTGTAAACACTTCCCATGCACTATCAACATCGCGCCCTTGCATTTAGCCATGCCATGGCACTGAACCAAGCAATATTCTAAGCTTGTCATTCTTACCGGCCCATTAATTCCACATGTACCCTGTCTTAATTGAAAATTTCACACATTTAGCCACTTCCCAGATCAAGATCGTATGATCACTCTTACCAATTGGTGCAACATGGTCATATTCATTACTGTCAAATTTTCAGATGCAATTACTAAGTAACGCACTCTGGAACCCCTAGTTTTTTCCATTACATGCTGTCTCAGGTAGTTGTCTCTTAGTAACTGCATAAAATACATTTCATTCCTCCCATGTGTCCTCTCCTCCTTCCAATCAATGTAACCATAGTTAAAATCCCCCATAATAATTACCTGTGTTCCACTCATTAAGTCTAATTGCCTATGCATACTATCGCCATCTTTCAGATCATTAAAATCCGTTCAGATGCAAACCATCCGTCTTATGGCCCTCCTTTTCAACTCTACTCTGTCATACCGCGCCAAATACAATTTTGAAAAACATATTTTGAATTTTTATGAGAAATGTATCTTTTATTAAGAAATGTGGGAAAGCAGGCTCAACGCTACAGAGCAGTTTTCATAAATACAATGAAGTCAGGATTTCGAGGTTCAGTGGTCACATGGGATGCATCCTCAGAATTTGTTAATTCCATATCTCGACTTCCAAAAAATCAGTTGTTGAAATACACAATCTATTTGCTGATGTTCCAGCTATAAAAATAATACTGCAAGGTTTAAAGTAAAATAGAGGAAACACAACCAAGCAGATTGAAAAAAACAACAACATATATATCTATCTATATATATATATCTATATGTATAGAAGCATATCAAAAGCCTGGATCGAGTGATGTGAATTTTCTGGTTGTGGTATTCCAAATGATGAAAACAATACGGGTGTGGATGTCACAACTTTGAAAAGCTGAAAGTTTTTGTTTGCATGATCAAAAATATTTATTTGAATGTAAACATTTTATTTTTCTTTACAATTTTTGAATGATCGTCATTGATGTCGCATATTATTTTCAATAAATATGGTAACCCTACTTTCAGACACTTGTTACGTTTAAAGTCTTAATTTCTGTTCAGTTATGAATGCGAAAAAAAATTATAAGTGAAAATTACCAAGTCTTAGTGCAACTGTCACACTACAGTGTGAAAATTAACAGAATAGGATAGCGGTGATTTTCCTTTAGTTCCAATCCTTGTTTGTCTCATTTCCTTTCAGTCAACACTTACTAAAGCAAAATAAAAATATGGGAGTCTAAAGTATAATCTTTGGAAGTTGTACCAGAGGAATTAAGTTGAAAATTATAGTACTATACCTAATATTCAATTGAAATAAGTATAAATAATTACTTATGTTGGAAAAAATACCTGACAATAAATGAGTTTAAAAAAATATATGTCACTACAGTGAAATTAATACCAAGAATGAAAAAAAAAAAACAACAACCATAATGCCACACGAGAAGGAAAAATAAACAAACAACAACAAAAAAACCTCACTTGTCAGAATTCCATACTCTAACTATCACTTAGAATTCTATACACAGGAAATCGCACATACCCATAACAGTAACGACCACTTCCTCTTCAACTGGATGAAATCACATTGGACAGAAACCTATAGGAACAATCAACGAGTTCATTTTCAGTTTATTTACTGCAATTCGTTCTTTCAGGCCGCAGATCGTCTTCTATGTGTGTTTGTGTGTGTGTGTGTTCTACTGTATAATTTTGTGTATCCTGTAAAGTAAAAAAATGAGCAAACCTTAAACCCTTTGGAATTTTTCTTTCTTCAGGAAAATCGCAAGCAAAGCAAATCATGTGAAATATTTCTACTTAATTACGTTTTAATTTTTCATTGCGAATATTCTTGTAAATAATATTTCAGCCAACTAAATGTGTATTTGTAAAACTTAAATGAACAATTAAGGATTGTTAACGTGTTCTCCATATTAAAGAATATTTATTCTGCTTAGAACCTGTAATAAAGGTAACATTTAATTAGTTTTAGAAATGTGGACATGAAAGAAGAAAAAAGTTTGTGTGCATTTGAGGAGGATGTGTGGAACATCACTGATAGCCTGTAATTAATTATTTTAGAAAATGCCTAACTACAATCTACTGACAATAAAATCGTGAAAGCATAAAAAAGCAGTAAAACTGAGATTCCAATAATTAATTGTTTTAGAAAATGTGAGCATGAAAGAAAATAAAATTGCGTGTGTGTGTATGTGTGTGTGTGTGTGTGTGTGTGTGTGTGTGTGTGTGTTTGATGGTGGGGGTGATGGGAACACCACTGATACTGATCGAGTTATTAATTATTTTAGAAAATGTAAACATGAAAGAAAAAAAATTGTGTTTGAGGAGATGAGGACATCAGTGATATCAAGTAACTAATTATTTTAGAAAATATCTAATGGTATATTTTCCCACAGTTCCACAATCGAGCCAAAGACCCAAACACTTGACCAAATATCCTCCCAGAATTTCATTCTCTAATCATTACCTATAATGTCACATGCAAAAAAAACTTGATGACATCAACAACTGGTGTCAAAAGACCAGATCCCAGAATTCCATGTGCGAACAGTTACCCAGAATTCAATACTCGAACAATGTGACATTACTGACAGATGTGGTCCCCAGGGAAATTCCAAGGATTCCATACTCTATCTTATTAACCATCGCCCACAATTCTATACACAAGCCATTACCCAGAATTCAATATGTGAACAATTACCCAGAATGCCATACGCGAACCAAAACACATAATGTGACATTACTGACAGATGTTGCCCCCAGCGAAATTCCAAACATTCCATACTCATGATGTCACTGATCTTAGCAAACAACGACATCACGAAACCTTATCTTATCTTGATCTGGTTCACAGTTCCAACCAATCATGGCACGAATCCTTATCTTATCTTGATCTTGATCTGGTTCAGAGTGATCCCAAAGGATTCCATACGAACCATAACACACAACGTGATGACACTGACATATGTGTCCCCCAGCGAAATTCCAAACATTCCACACTCATGACGTCACTGATCTTATCAAACAATGACGTCACGAATCCTTATCTTATCTTGATCTTGATCTGGTTACTAGTGCCTCTCCTACTACTAATGTAACAATAAGTATTTGTTAATAGTCAGGTTAATGAGGTAAATGCAATATTCAGTGATATGAAAAGACCTTTTCCCCTTGCGCCTCAATTATGATATAAAATTTGCATTTCCTCCTTCCTCAAAATCTGTTAAGGTTTTTAAGAGGTATTGGAAAAATAATTCTATTATAAATGAAAAATAAAAGAACAGAGAACAATATCAGATACTTCTACTATTACTACTCTAATAATAATATTAATATTATTAATTAATAATAATATTAATACTAATAATAAAGAAAAATAAATAAAATAATAATGATAATAATAATAATAATAATAATAATTATTATTATTATTATAAGAAGAAGAGCCTGTGTAGCTCAGTGGATGTGGCGTTTGCCAACCACTGCGCTTGGCCGCACGAAGGAAGACTTGGTTTCGAGTCTAGTCGGCGACTAGAGGAAATTTTTCTAAGCCTTTTTTCGACCGGTTCCCGAGTTAGTCGATCTCTGGCACGGGCAAGCAGGTTTTTCCTCCCAGAAACTCGGGTTTTTCGTCCTGTAAACTCAAGAAAATCGACCGTAGAACCCACATTATTTCAGACATTAAATATATTGTGTTAGGGTTAGGGACCACGAGATGGCGGCACATTTGAGCCGTCTCTCTTCACTGAGTACCACTTAATTAGTGATAGCCTTGGGCCATCTATCTCTGATTGGTACCAGTGGAGATTGAACTGCCCACTCAGTCTCCAAAAGTTAGATAGGGCTAAATGGCCTCGCCTACTCCCCGTATACGGGAATAAAAAGGCGTTAGCTGATTTTTTTTTTTTATAAGAAGAAGAAAGAAAGAAAGAAAATAATGACAAAAATTAGACCCCATAGCTTCTTGATGTTCGGTAATGACCTTTTTAGAAGAACTGCGAATAACTTCGAATCCCGTCTAGCACAGGGGGAAAAATCCTTAGTTTCAATTGAAGGCGATTTAAACGTCTGATACGTAGGTGGCAGGGTTAAATTTGGGTTTTTTATCGCAAAAAACAGGCCAACCAGACAGAAGGACATACACAATTGTCAGCCAAAATGTACCATCCAGATTAAGTGCCTATCAGACCTTATTAGATTTCCAATAAACCAAGTTTATTCTTAGCTGTGACAGGCCATTAAAATTTAATAAGCAATGGAAAATTGACTTGAATAATAAAATAACAGCAGTTTCAATGGAAATACAAATACAATATAAAAATGATGCCAGTGTTAACATAAATTTAAACTAAAATTATTAAAATGCAGAAAACATAGATTAACTTTAAATTTTCAAAAATGTAAATTAAGGAAAAGAATAAATAAACTTGAGAATATAATGATAATTATCACGATAATAAATAATAATTAATTAATCTAATAATTTAATATAATTAACCAAGGAATCCAATGAAGCTAAGAACCTACCTTGACGTGTAAACACAACTCAAGCTTTTGGAGGTGGTTTCATAGTGTGGGGCATGTACTTTGGGTACGGAACAGGTCCCTTTATATTTATTTTCATACTGGATTATAATATAAACTTAATGCGATGTTTATTAGTGTCGAACATACCCGTTTATCTACAAAACAAATAAATAAAAAAAAATAAGACAATATCTACAAACACCGAGACTGTACAGCAAAAAATGATAAATATATATTAATAAAAATATAAAAATGAAATAAAAGAATGAGACTAAAAATTAAATAAAAGAATGAAAAAATCTAAGCGCTTGATTTAATTAATTTTTTTTTCATTTCATTTCTTTTTTTTTTTTTCATTTTAATTTTATTTAGTTTATTGTTTTATGTTAACGAAAGGAAGAGAAGATACGAAAGTACGGAAAAAAAAAGACAGGGGAAAAAACCTCTGAAAAAAATTAAGAATTATGGAGAAGGATCATGAACTTCTACAATTATGCACTAAAATTTCATAGCTTAGTATACAGCACAGCAATAGTTCATTTGTCAATTATATAATAGTTTCGAAAAAAAAAGAAACAAACGAACAAAAAAAAACTAGCTAACAAACAAATTTTCTTTGGATTACACATGAATAAATGAATTATTCAGTAATCTAATGTGTAAGTAATATTAATCAACAGCCTGTTATTTAATTTTTATGTGAATTCTGCTTATCAAGATTTAATGTCTTGCAAGATTTAATAACTCTCATCCTATCCAAAATAATTCTTATTGTGGATGGGATGAGAGTTAGATAATCCGGAAACCTTGCTCTAAACTTTTTGTTGGAACATTGTTTTCTGTCTTTTCAGGTTCAAATAAGGAAAGCTTTGGTTTCACAATGATTCCAGCAATGAAATTCAGATAGAATAAATGGGGGAAATACAAGCATGCTTTCTTGTAATTTATATATTTCTTGTATTGACGAGGCATGGACATGCCGGATGAGATTCAAATCTCCTGATTTGAATTGGTAAGATCTCCTGGTAAGATTCAAATCTCCTGATTTGAATCTTACCAGGCTGCTTAATTCAGACAGCTAGAGGAGCACACGAATGCTTGGATATGTTCTTCAAACCATGCTTGAACAATGCGAGTCTTATGACAAGGGACGTTGTCTTGCCTGAAGAGTCCAGATCCAGTTCAATGTGAATGAGAGAATTCGGTGATGTCCACTACAGTAGTTCGTAACAAAAATATGTAGTCAATGAAATCCAACTAAAATGAAAACAAAACATGAAATCGAACTAAGCTAAGAATTAATAAAATATAACAGAGAACAGATGCAGTGTTCCTTGAGTTTTTCTTTTTACTCGGAGAATATTTCATATGTATTCTCATTGAAGTTTAGATCTGAGCCCATTCCTCCTATTTCCATCGTCATCGTCTATCGCTGCTTGTTTGCAAGTGAGTTAATACCAATTGTAATGATCTGTAATGAACCAGAAAACACAGATATGCAAACAATTCTTTTAAAATCACTGTAAAATCACGCTTAACTAATTATTTAATTTCACTTCTCAAATTTAAAACAACAACTAATACATATCTAAATGTTTAAGTATTTATATAGAAGCGGCTATTTGCTAGAAAATTTTCATACCTAATACAGCTACTCGTATGTCCTTTTTGTTAATCTATGAATCTCTAGGAATTAATTTGCCCGGCATTTGATTAGCAAAGCTCTGTAATTACGAGAAACGAATGTTTAAACTGTGCTTTTAGTCAGTCGATGAAACAATCGATGAAATAAAACGCATTTCAAACGCGTCAATCACTCAGGAGTTTACAGTGCTTTTTTTTTTATAAAAGTTTATCAAATTTTCTGCTTTTTTGCTTAAGTTGCAAATTTTCTTCAGGTGCAAGATAAGATTGTTCCTTGGGTAAATCAGTTTTTGGTTTCTGATTTTCATTTCATATGGCTTTGTCGGAGTGAACATTTTCTAAGGCATTATTCTGTCTTTGAGAAAATAAGCAGGTAGGTAGACTTTTAAAAAATTCTTTTTTTTTTTTTTTAAACTCTGATTAAGTTTGTATCTAAAGAGATATTCAAATCAGTCTTTGTGAGATGCATTAAGAGCTAATGCACTCCATTACATATCCTCCTCGGAGTGCCACCCATCCCCTGCAGTAAGGGGAAAAGTACACTTAGCAGTGGTCGCCACACTTTTATTGGAGGTGACAAGCATTTTAGCCAATTAGGATACAGAAAATGAAGTTTCTCCTCACAACTGCCACCGTTAGCAAACTCAGCGAAGCACGAAAAAAGTGCAGTTGATCGCCGACAGCGCAGATATCCGAAGATAAAACGACTTAATATACGCCTGTGTCACTACTGCCATCTTTCAGTTTAATCTGATTCGCTCCAGCAACTTAGATTTACGCGCGAGGCCTTTAATGGACCTACTGACCTGTGTAACAGCAGTAGAGGATGACGAGATACTCTGGGTGTATTGGTGAGCAGAAGATAGGCAATGGATAAGAGAAGAGAGAGTGAGCTATAGGTATGTTCGTAGGCGCGTGTCTTCTTATCATCAATGAAAGGTGTCCAGTAAAAAAAAAAAAAAGTTTAGACCCAATTTCCTTTGAAAATGCAAGTGTTAGATTATTTCCTCCCATTTCCCCAAGAATTCTAATCATGCTACTAATGTGCTATATTTACAAAATTTTCACATTTACTTTATCTTTTTTCCCCATAAGAAATGAATTTCGCTTTGAATAAGATAACGTACATGCAACAAAAATTAATAATTTCTTTCTACCTGCTAATGATCTGCAGTTGCTCAACAAGACTTTTAGAAGTAGGTTGCATTATTAGGACCGTCTTAACACAAGAGTATTATATTTCTAGAATAATGGCGATTGCTGCTCAGATCATTAATATATATACAATTGTCCTTAACGAAGATTTTAAATTAACACTCAATTTAAAATATAGTTAATTTTCTCACTTCCATCCAGACAGTTCAATTTGTACGAGTTGAATAAAAAATCAAACATTCGCCTTTTATATACATAAGGTTTCGATTACGCATGATTCAATGAAACCGTCATTCTGTTAGGAAGAAACCTGGCTTTTGTATGTTTTTAAATATGAATTGCAACAGGAAATGACGTATTAACAAACTTATGCATTTCTTTAGATAGAGTCAATTACTTGGAGGGAGAAGCACCTTAGCAAATATTCTCGAGTTGGTGTATTATGCTCTTAATTTTCGAGATACGCATATGTTTACAACGATATAAATATATACAGAATACTGAAGGCTAATGCTGTCCAATTGGTTGCATTTGAACCGCGTGCGGCCCGTGGAACAAAGTTTTGCTGTTTTCCAAATGAAAAATAAAGCAAACTTCATTTCTGAATTTCTTTCCTTATTTTATTATTTTTAGTAGAACATTCTGCAGTTCCTAAGTCGTATCAACTAACAGTGTAGGATTATGTATATATATATATATATAATATTCATCAAAGCTTGATTTGCTTCCTCAGTCTTAAGAAAAGGCTTGTTATATTCCACTAATTCGGGCCCTACCCAAGGGCCTATGAGTTGTGGAAATACTTTCTGAAAATGAAAGCAGTGCCGAACAAAGCGGCCTTTTGCAGCTGCCCAATTTTTAATCCATCTAACTTGAGTGCTTCTAGATGTTTTTTCAATGTTTTAGGAATGGCGCCTAAAGCACCTATTATAATGGGAACAACTTTTGTTTTCTTTTGCCAGATTCGTTCAACTTCGATTTGCAAATCGCGATATTTTGTAATTTTTTCATTTTTTTTGTTGTCAATCCGACTATCTCCTATATATATATATATATATATATATATATGTTTTATGGGGACCCCATCCACGAGAGGTTGATCAACCTATGGTACGCTAGTACCGTGGATGAGCAATAAGGAACTTGTGAACATTTGACTTGAAAAGCTGTGGGTTGTATTCATTGGGAAACAAGTGGTGAAAGACCTATTCCAGAGGGCAGCAGTGTAAGCGATAAACGAAGAGAAGAAATTTGTTCTCTATGTTTGGTGTCAAACTGCTTGTGTCATCTAACTCTTGAAAACCTTGGCCCGAATCGTTATCGAGGTTGAATAGCATTGCTCATGGCAGACGTATGTGAATATTGCAGAGTTTGAAATATTCAATATTAATATTAATAATTAGTGATTAAACTCTTGTTACGCTTTTCAGGATGAAATAAAAAACAAATCATTTTGAATCGTGTATTTTCGGTATCACAAGTTACATTATATCAGTCAAGAAAAGCGTGACCAAAAATCACAATGGATTTTACCATTAGAAGAAAACCGATAGCGTTCTCACATCCTTTCAGATTGTTGACATGCTGTCAGATATAAAGGCTGACGTGAGGAGCGGTTGTAGCAAGAGTAACAAAATATCACTCGCTTTAACAGAGAGTGGACTAATTGTGAAGTTGCACTATCAGAATGGTAGCAAGGATGGAGCTGCAGTTCAGAAAAACCGGCGTTAATGCAGCAGTATTGTAGACCACTAACATGATATGGTATCCGTAATATATTAGCAGAATCTAGGTAAACGAAAATGTCTTACTGTTAATCCTTTATAATCATTACACATTGAAGAGCATCATAATCAATGCACAGGTAATTTCTGGGTATCGTATGAAGAAACCTTTCTGGTACATATTCCAGAAAGTTCAGGGTTTTGCATCCTGAAGAAAAACAAGAAAATCTACCGAACGCACTTGATTAATAAACATAAATACACTTAGTTGCTACCTCGGATATCATCCTACATCCACTTCATAGTCGTTGAAAATGCTTTTATCTACATGAAATATACCGTACAACGGCAGTTCCAAGAAACGTATGATTGTTCATAAACGATTTGTTGTGGCTAATAAATAGAAATTATGGCCCACTTTTGAACCTGCTGGCGAAGTTCTATGCTATTTTGCAGTTTCCAGACCTGTAAACATCCCTCCCCCCCACCCTTCACACATACATTCCTATGTTTTATTTACTGCGTGTTTTAACCGATTGTGCATCTACGGAATCAGAAATTATTAAACCATGGATATTCTGTGGTTAAATTGTAAATGTGAAAATCAGAATAATTTTGTCATTAAATCAAAAGTAGCGCTCCAGTATCCTTTCAGATTAATCACGTGTTATCAGATATAAAGGATTACGTGTGAAGCAGTTGCAGAAGGTAAACAAAACACTAACGGCATTTTCAGCAATAGGAACTTCTTGGTTCAAGAGCAACAACATCGTTTTCGTAAAAATCAATCGAACCAATAATGTGAAATATATACTGCTTGGAAAGAAGTCAGCGGATACCATAGTGTGAGGAACAAATAGATATGAGCTGCCTTAATAAGATGTGGGACTTTCTTTCGCTGCCATGACTGCAGCAATCCTACGGAGCCTCCTTTCCACAAGCGTAAGATAGAGATTCATAAGTAATTTTGGACCATTCTTCACGTTGGCAATTAATGAGATCCTGGACTGTTGTCAGTCGGACGTCCCTTGACTTAACCCGACGTTCCAGTTCATCCCACTGATGTTCAATAGAGTTCAGATCAGGGATCTGTCGAGGTCAATCAATGTGGTGACGTTCATGTCCACAAAACACGCAGTTACAACAGTACCCTTATGACATGTGACAACAGTTACAACACGCAGTTACAACAGTACTCTTATGACAAGTGCATTGTCTTGCTGAAAGAGACAATGGTCATTTCTGTTGAAACACCACAAAGTAGTCCAGAATGTTCAGATACCTCTTGGAGTTCAATGCTCGTGGCACCACAAACAGAGGACCGGGACTGCACTTTGGTAATAGACATTCAGTGAGCATCGACCACCCCTATACCCGTTCATTTGCTCGTTATGGGGGGGGTTGCCTGATTCGTCGGTCCATAACACAGCTTTTACTCCCTACTGTACACACCCTTTATAAACAAAGCAACATGCAGTGTCGTCAAATCTGAGTCCTCCTATCATCGAAACCCATGTTGTGAGTCTCGGTCCTAAATATTTTGTGTGCAAATTCCAGTTGCAATTGATGACTTGAACTCCACATTAAACGTGTTGTTCGACCAAAGCGATTTTTTTCATATTATATCTCGTAGCATCCTACAGTCACGTTCGGTGAGTGGGGCGAGTTGTCCACTTCAGGTAGCACTTGAAGTTGATTGCCTGCGCTTCCATCTCAGTACGGTATCACTGAATGTTTTGAATTGGAATAACGCAATTTGTCAACAGTTTGCCGAACTGATATGCCTGCAACATGGCAACACTTCTTTCAAATTCCATGAGGTCTATTCTCTTAGCCATTTTGCCTGGACGTAGTTATACTGACTTGGGAGCTTCATATTCCTCAATTTATACCGGCTACAAACACACGAGTCGTTACTTGGCTTCTTTCCAAGCAGAGTAATTCTTAATCGTTTACATAAACGGATATGAAATAAAAGAAGACTGTAAGTTGAAGGAGAATATTCTTAGTAACATGTACATTACACATAAACAGCAGTGCAGATGCTCTGTACTATTTGACAGTTGGGAAGATATGTTTTATGTAGACACGTTTCACTTCATCGGGATCTTGGAAATTAATGCTGACCGTGGCAGCCTTCAGTCGTCTACAAAATGCAATATGTAATGATGCTATTTTGTAGCTCTTCAGAACACGCATATATTTTATTGCTGCAAATATTACAGAGAAGCACCCTATTTATGGATGTAATACTAGCATTTATAATGAGTTAAAATGTTAAACAGCGGAAATTTCATCACCAAGTGCCTTGTGCTTCTTCCAGAACAGAGGAAGAGCTAGTGGTAGTTTTCGAATAAAGTTATTGTTGCCAAAAAACAATTGGTGAGTGTCATTCAACTTCTTATACCATAATGATAAGAACGTCCTAAACGCTTGCACGTACAGCAGCATACACTTGAACTATGTACATTGGGAGCATAATAAATTCATAACAGAGTTCTCCTTGTTTAAAATAGGAAACAATTCTGTGTTTATATTAAACGCGTGCGGGGGAGTATGTTTGTTTATATTCCATCTGACGTTCTCTTTCAGTTAAGGATGAATGGCCAGTCATGGTTAAGTAAATTGCTTTCTTTAAACTTAATTACTACTCATGATTAGGTCGATAACCTGTTTTCATTGGTTATGTAATGCTAGTGTTCTTCTGGCTGGTCTGCCGGTTTTGTGGAATAACAAACCAGAGTTTCTTGGAGACAAAAGTTAAAAGATTTATGAGTTCAGCAACTCATCTTCAATTGGGAAAGCTATGGTCACTAAGCTTGAAACATTTGACTTGAAACATTTAAGGAAACAGGCAGATGGTGGTGGCAGTGTACTGGAATAGGGATCATTCTCATGGATATCCATAGGTCCTCTCATTTCTACATTGACCTCTGATTATTACCTGGTGATTGTT
The DNA here is from genome assembly GCF_054136105.1 of Typopeltis vanoorti. Taxonomy (NCBI): domain Eukaryota; kingdom Metazoa; phylum Arthropoda; class Arachnida; order Uropygi; family Thelyphonidae; genus Typopeltis; species Typopeltis vanoorti. The sequence continues at coordinate 52,978,659 of NC_143568.1, read as the reverse complement.
ATGAACCAGGGATCGTCCAGAATGGTTACAATGTGGTCAGAAAGATCTGGACTCTTCCGCCAAGACAACGTTTGTCCCAGGGATCATATTATGCAAGCATGATTCGAAGAGTATATCCAACATTCCGTGTGCTTCGCTGGCAGCCTCATTCTCCTGATTTAAATTCCATCGAACATTTGTATGTGGAACTTAGCATCCACAGGTCGACGAAAAGTGTTTCCCCCAGCTGGACATTCTTCTGTCTAGTTGGTTCAGAATACCTCAAGAAACAATTCATCTAGTGGGGTTAATGTCAAGAGGAGTGCAAGCGGTTATCTCGGTCAAAGGAGGTCAAATATCATACTAGGTAAGTGGTCATAATATTTTGGCTCATGAGGCATATATTTATCATGAGGCATATATGAATGACATATACTTATATACATATGCACTGTCTATACATATTGTAACATATACATTACAAACTAACTAACAAAAAATTGCAAAAAGTGAATAATTTCAGTTACACGATTCCCTCCGCTCTGAAATGTTCAAAAATGTTAATTACAGATCAACACCTTCCACAATCACCTAATCGTGAAAAGGTTTGCTATTCAAATATACACGAAAATGATTTAGAAATGAAAGTGTATAGCGGTGAACCAGTCTTCTGTTATTGAAACACCAGTTTCCTTTACATCATTCTATATCACAGTCAACAAGTAAAGCCAGTGGGAATGAAGTTACTTAACACTTTCATTGCCAAGCTGAAAATTGGAATTTCGTGTGGTGGCCAAATTTTTACATTTTTTTAGTTAGTTAACGACGTCCACGCGATAACGCGTGATCGGCCGTTTGGTGAGAGCTCGCATCGCGCGATATCGCGTGTTGGCAATGCACGTGTTAAATCTATTAATGCAGCTCTAAGTAGCTCAGTGATGGGGGGCAGTGGCGCACTCAGGATTTAATCTTGGAGGGGGCCGAGCACTCAAGATTTAATCTTGGGGAGGAGGGCAAGTTGAGTAGACGATTTGAGAATACACACTACTCATTGCATATGAGCTATGACTGAGCATTTGCAGTGATCGCCAATACATGATACCCGTGATCTCCTCTGGTTCGGCTCGGGCAAATGAGCGTCCGATCACTACCTCATTCGCCTTGCGTTCGCAGCGGTCAGGATTCCCGAGAGCTATAGGGTATTCCCACCTTATGTGACCACTAATTCATAAGTAACATAGAAATAGAAGGCACGACACAACATAAATTAAAAAAAAAAGAATTTTAATTAGGAAAAGATTTTTGTTAATTTTTCTACTTTTATTCCGCTTTTTCTTTTGGAGGGGCCAGGGGCCCCTTGTCCCCCTCCCTTGGTACACCAATGGCTAGGGCAATCCTTGAAAAATGCGAACATGACATTCTCAAAAGATTTTCATTTAATTTCGGCGATGAATAGAATAGAAAGGGTATTAGAGATCCGTCCTTATTTCGAAGATGAAAGTAGGTGGGGGCAGGAGAACGTAAAATATTTGGGTCTGTGCGTGTGTTCATTGTTTACTTTTTCATTGAGTCACACCGCAGTTATAGCATTCTACGTCAATCCCGCTCGCTGTGTTCTGTCTGCTGGGTTGTTCCCAGCGCCAAAGCATGACACCTGTAAGGTCACTTTTATCTAAGTGCAGTACTGGTCGATAAGTTTCATTCTGTAATCCATTCCCCGTATATGCATACATTTCGCTGAAGGAAGAGTAGTGGCCTCTAGTCAAGCTTTAGACTCTCGCTTGTGTTCAGAGGTAATAGATTTTGGTGCCTTTTAAATTATATGTTTTGTCGTGTAGGTTTGGTCGTGGCTCGCCCATGTAGTCTTTCCAATAGAAACCTGAATAGCTCTCTCTCTCTCTCTCTCTCTGAAGGCCATACAATGACTCTCAAAATAATAAAGAAAGCTGCCTTTTAATTTTCTAATGTTCAGTGTCTGCCGTCAGATGACGTTGTCAGACTGCTATTAAAATTCTGCAGTAATTGCTGACATACTCCTGTATTATTGTTTTTAAAAACCTTAAATGCCCAAAGAAATATTTGTAGTAAAAATTCGGCACTTTTACATCCTAAAGGCGAACATTCAATTCGCTAAGACATCAGTCTTTTTATAACATACATTATATTAAAGTAATATTTTAACTAAACTTGTAATCTCCCTCTATATCACATGAAATAATGAAAAAAAAAAAGGACTTTGCCGATGAAGGAGTGCTGTCTCGTTATAGTCAATTTTATTTCAGAATTGTAATGTGGTGAGCCAATTACTGTGTAACGCATTCATACAGCTTAACATTCAATTCGCCTATGTTGATTGCTGATTTTTTTCAGTCATTTCCTAGAAACACAGAAATACAGCAAAAATGTATTTCTTTTATTTAGATACTAAATGTAAGAATTTTCATCTTACCATGTAATGTAACAGGTTTATGCGTGCTTTTCTTTTTCCTGGATGCAAAAGTACTCTTACTCTTACTTTGAAATTATCTTCCATTATTAATAACAATAAAGTAAAATAGTAATAGTTATAAACAGTTCATAAATCACAGTGAAACAATAAAACTCAGAGAGATACAGCGATCAGAGATGTAAACAAACAGTATCGGTTGATTCACGGAAGCACCATATTCCTGAAACCGTATTTCACAAATTCAGTGTCGTATAAATTTACATTGGCCATAATTGAAAAGAGTCGTATGAGCTGATCGTCCCAAAGCGGAGCCCGTAAGGCCGGATATTACTGTATGTCAGTGTTTTTCAACCTTCTTTCATTTGTGCCCATTTTTTAATATTAGTTTTTACGGTGCCCCACCCACATTCCCCCTTTTGCAATTCTTGTATATAGACACTGACAACACCCGTAAAAGTTAGCAAAATAACAACAACAACAACAACAAAAACTAGGAATTAATTCATCGTCATCATCATCAAATTCCTGCCATGTATCCTCAAGGGGGTGTACAGGATATGATAGTACTACATGAAAAAAATTACATCATTACTAACTTCCTATCTACAATTTTCCTCCAAATCAGTCTGTTACTTGTCAAGAGTCCAACATTATCAGATCCTATATTTCTATCGTCTAAGGCAGCGCTTCCCAAACTGTGGGCCGCGGCCCCCTTGAGGCCTTAGGTTTTGTTGAGGGGGGGGGCGTAAAATAATGAAAACAAATTTAAAATATTTTAAGACTAAGTAGATTTTTTAAAAGAAACGTATTTAACTTTTATTATTTATTATTTCTTTTTTTGTTATTTTTTATATTTTAATGGAAAAATTCACACATTGGTGTTGGTTCACAAACTTTGCTTCCTGCGTATTTCGGTGCTTAATGAATATTAGTAAATATTGCGTATTCATATATTTCATTTCAAAGCTGTGGTTAATTATATTTACTTCTAATGCTCTCCAGAGAAGCTCCAAATCTTCCTGTCCCTTTCATCACGCGTTGGTAATCAGGGACTGTTGATATTGACTTGATATACATATCAAAACTCGTTTTATATTATCACTGTCATCGGAGCTAGTTTTCTGTTACCAATAAAAGTTTCGCATATACTTCACACATGAAAAAAAACTTAAACAAGTTCATGTGGGGAGATAGTAACTCGCTTGCAGTAGTAAACAGCATGCCCTCCATAACATACTGCACAGGCAATAAAAACAAGTACTTTTATTATGCCAGTGAATAAGGTATGAGGAGTCTGCGTAATACAGGGTGTTCGGGATAAATTTGACATATTTATAATTAATTATATTTTTCCGTAAGTTACATGTATTAACACACACTTCTCTTCATTTAAAAGTTTGGACCCTTCTTCATTCATATACAAGATGTCAGAAAGGATGGATAACTGGAACCCACCTGAATCATGGAAGAGAATAACTTGTATCATGATGATTCGTGCCCGCCATCAAAATAAGGATATTACGACTGCTGCCCAATGCTCCCTGAATACAGTAAAAACAATCAGGCATGAACTAGAGACTTGCAATGGTGACTACGAGGATGTAGCAAGAAGAAAGATCCCTAGCAGACGATCTGATTGCGTTCGTACAGCAGAATTCCTCGCAAATCTGCAGGAACAGGTGTTGAAGAACCCTGGCATTGGAATTCGGGCTTTGTTCGTGGAGTTGCTAACTGTAGTCAAGCCCTGGATAACAAGGGTAGCCAATGGTAGGCCGTATGTATGGCAGCAGGATTCGGCCCCTTGCCACACCTCTGGGAAAAGTCAAAAATGGTTGTCTGAAAATTTCTACGACTTCACCAGTCCAAATGTTTGGCCTCCAAACTCCCCAGACCTTAACCCCATGGATTATTTTGTATGGGGCGCAGTTGAAAAAGACACCAATCGCACTTCCAGTAATACAAAAGCTCAGTTAATGGATAAAATTAAAACAGTTTTTGCGGCCCTTCCCAGGGAGACTGTAGCATCAGCTTGTTCGAGGTTCCGAAGCAGAATTGAAGCTGTGATCGATGCTAATGGTGGTTATTTTGAGTAAATCTTGTTGATAGTATTGTAATTAACTCTGCCTGTAATGTTTTTTTGTCAATTCATTAAATTTAATAGATACAAAGAAGATTTTCTTTTTCCTTACGAAACTGTCAAATTTATCCCGAACACCCTGTATATTTCTCAACAAACAGTGCAATTAGAGACAACTAGGATAAAAACACACTAATTAATGAATCACATGTCCCCTTATACAGAAACTATGCTGTATAGACTGAAACAAAACCATATGTTGCATGGGCAAACACAGTATCTAACTAAAAACTATTGTTATTAATTAGATGCGTGTGAGTTCGATTTCCCAAGGCAGCAATAAAATTCAACCGAACGTGTTAAAAATCGTAAAAGTGTTAAAACTAAGTAATATATATATATATATATATATATATATATATATATATATATATAATGAATGTTATGGCAATTTCACATATGGAATTCGGTTGAAGAGAGAGTTAGCATTTCAACTCAATTGTCAGCTATGCTTTTATCTTTCGGTTGCGCGATGTTTTGTTAATACCGCACCAATCATACGCACGTTTTAATAACCTGCTTTTGCTGTCGGTTTCGCGTTAGGCTTAATTACCTTAAAGGGAGAAAAGTCACAAAAGAGAAAAATGTTCCTGGTCCGGGGATTCCCTTATTCAGGTAATATTCACTAATATCATGTTATCAGTCTGTGGTGTGCCAGTATCGGTAAGTGATGATCTTATTTGATCTATTCTATGTTAAAAATTTTAACCCTGAGATGGATAAGTGGCTGATAAAAAATAAAAAACATTCCCGCGAACAATCAGAGGAAGCAGAAACAGACTAAAAAAAAAGACAGTATTTCATATTTTACCAGAACAGCCCGCATCGTCTTCAGAACCAAACGGTAAGAGGCAAAAAATGTAATATATGCATTTGATTTTTGCAATATTCGCTGTGTATGTTTTGTATTGAATATAAATACAATAAATATTATAATAATATATCTCTATTACGATTTTTTTTTCGAGGGGGGGGCCGTGAAATATTTTAATTTTTGCAAAGAGGCCCTGACTAGAAGTTTGGGAAGCACTGGTCTATGGCACTTTGTACCGTATCAATCCACCTATATCTTGGTCTTCCTCTGGGTCGTTTTGCTGCCAATCTGGCAGCAAAACTTGTTTTGCTAATCTTTCCTCGCCCATTCTGTTTAAGTGACCATACCACCTGAGACTAGCTCTACTAACACATTTCTGGACGCTGAAAATGTCTAGTTCTTTCCTAATATCATCGTTTTTAATATGATATTGCCATTGATGCCATCTGTTCACGCCTATAATCTTTCTGAGGACTCTAATATTCTCTAGTCTTTGGTCAAGTGTTTTACTTCTGACCCAGCTCTCAGATCCATAAGTTAAAACTGGTTTGAACATTGTCTTGTATACAGCTAATTTAGTGTTCCGACTAATTTCTCTCTTATTCCATATGAATTAATTCAATTGACTTCCCACCATACCAGCTTTGCTGATTCTGTTGTCTATTTCTATATTTAATTTACCATCTTCAGTAAAAATCGTGCCTAAGTAGCTGAAATGTTTTACTTGTTCCACATGTTATCCATTCACAACACAGCCGACATTTTCAATGATGCTGCCTATTTTCATTGTCTTCGTCTTTTTATTGCTGACCTTCATATCATATCTATTACAACAGCTATTTAATTTAGTCAGAGAATCTTGCAGACTTGTAGCGGATTTATTTAGAAGTATAACATCATCCGCATAAAGCAAAGAGCTGACATTAACATCTCCAATTCTGATATCATGTTTAATACCACTTTCCTTCATAATGTGATCCATATAGATAATGAATAACAGAGGGATTTATAATGTACATACTTGTCTCACACCAGATTTAACATTAAACTATCTTCCTGTACTTCCTTCAATTCTAACTGCTGACTTACAACTCAAATAAAGACTAAGTATTGCTTGATATAATGCCCCATTGACACCATATAACTGCAGCGTATTGAATAGCTTCTCTCTTGGCACCTTGTCATATGCCTTCTGCAAATCGACAAAACTTAAATACAGATCTTTGTTATATTCCCATGATTTCTCGACTATTTGTCGTAAAGTGAAGATCTGATCCTGACAGCCTCTATTTGGCCTCTATTTGGCTTGTTCTTCACCAAGCTTTTCTTCCACAATTATTTTCAACTGTTTCTCAAGTATACTTGCATAGATCTTGCCAGGAACATTCAGTAGGGAAATACCTCTGTAATTCTCACATTCAGTTTTATTTACCTTTTTATATATGGGTACAATGAGAGCTCTACTCCAATCATCAGGAATTCGTCCCTCTGTCCCGGCTTTCTGAACTATGCAATGCAGCCACTGTAACACTCTTATACCACCATACTTCAGCATTTCTGGTCGAATATCATCTACTCCTGCTGCCTTTCCACATTTCAAGCCTTTGATGGCTTTTTCTACTTCAAGTATGGATATGTATTCCTGACTGCATGCCTGGTCAGTGTTTGTTACCACTGTGCTGTCATCACTGCTTGTTACCACTGTGCTGTCATCACTGCTTGTTTCATTTAGCAGATTTTCAAAGTAATTACTCCATACTTCAAGGATATCTTTTTCTCCCGTTTTGATGTCACCTTTATAATCTCTAACTCCTTTTACAGCACTCTTTCCTCCATTCCTAAGCTTCTTCAACAACCACCAGAATATTTTGCCACCTTCTTGATATTTATTTTCTATATTCTTGCCAAAGTCCTCCCATGACTTTTGTTTAACTAGTTTTACAAAGTGTTTAGCATTCTTGCATTTGTCTCTGTATTCTCTAAGAGCACAAGCTGACTTATTTGACAGGATATTTTGATATGCTTTCTTCTTTTCCTTCACTGCCTCTTTAACTTCCTGTGTTCACCAGGGAGTTCTGATTTTTTTATCCTTGCAGACAACCTCACCAAATGCCTCTCTGGCTGAATCAATCAGGGTTTTCTTCAAGGATTGCCACTGAATCTCCAAGGTTTTGTTTCTGTTCTAATATTCTTTCATTTTTTCTTCAGTAATCATTGTGTATTTTAGTCTACAGTTCACATCTGAGAGCTGCTCAACTTTTATTCGCTTTAAAACTTTCTTACATGTTATTCTTTTCAATATGAAATTCAATTTTTTCCTGCTCAAGACTAAATAGTGATCGCTTCCAATTTCAAATCCTCTGTACACTCTGGTGTCCTGCACCAGGGAGAAAACATCACTATCGACATTAACATAGTCAATGAGACTTTTCTTATTCCTAGCCTCTTCTCTCCATGTGAATTTGTGCACATTTTTATGTTGGAACATGGTGTTAGTAATAACCAGTCCATGTACTGATCAGTAATCCAACAAGTATTTGCCATTATTATTAGCTTTGCTCTTTTCTCCAAATTTTCCCAAAATATTTTTGTATGTCTGACAATCATTTCCAACTCTGCTATTTAGATCCCCAACAAGGACTAACTTTTCCTTTTTCATTGTGTCAGTTGCTTTTTCTAAAGCATCAAAAAATTCCTCCACTTCTACCTTAGTAGAACCTTCTGTGGGCCCATAGGCACAAATAAATCTCATTGTCCAGTTCTCCATTCTCATATTTGCCCACATTACTCTACTTGAGACTGACTGCCATTCAAGAAGATTAGCCTCGTATTTTGTGTTGAATACTATGACTACTCCTTCTTTTCCTTGATTGTCATTGCCTGAATATAACATTTTATATTTATTGCTCAGAAAGATCTCACCAGTTTTGGTCTTTTTTGTTTCAGTCACCCCTATTATGTCGATCTGGTACTTATCTAATTCCTCAGCTAGCTCCATTTCTTTGCCATTCAGGTTTTTACGTTGATAGTACCGATCTTTAACTCTGGTGATGTTTAGTTGGGGTTTGTTTTCAGATTTGTTCCAGTAGCTGACTTTTCGCTGTTCGACCTGGTTCCCTGGCGAAAACAACGGGGGCCTTGTTTAATCTGGCGATGCCCCAGCCGGCATGAAATTTTGTCATGTTGTACCATCATTTTTTTATTTTGGTTTAACCAATAAGAATACAATTTGGTCGGCTAAATCCCAAATTGCCAGCCCATCCTCTTTCGTTCAGTATCCAATTAGATACCCAACAGGGTGCACCACGAGAAGGTGAGGATTGGACCAGAAGGTCAGATTAGGTCAGAAGCCCTGGTAGGTTCTCCGCATTCCTTTAAACGCTATGTGGAGGTCTCCTCTTAGTTGTACAGCTTTGATCCTTAAGCACTCCAAGGAATTAATTAAACTTTTTAAATATTCATACAAATTTAAGTACGTCATCAAATCTTTCGAAATTGTAGAGACCTGGAATCACTGCACAAACCGATAAATCATATCTGCCTTTCGGAAACATTCGTGATTTCGTCACGGCAAGTCTCGAATATTCTGGAAATGTTTCTGCGAGTATAAATAAGGCTTGAAATGTCAAGATGGCAGTAACACTGCAACAGTGACTAACAATGAGAAGTCGATGTTGACGTTATTTTACTCCTATTCGCAACGACTTTGACACACGGTATAAAAACGATCTTTTCTAGTGTAGAAAAATGGATCGATTTTTAATTGGACGTAAGCGGGCATTTCACGACTATGGAGCATCGACGTCAACAAATTCAGGTTCACAAAATATCACCAGGAAAGTAAAATCAAGAAAGTATGGAGCAGAATATTTAGATTTCAGTTTTACAAAGACTGAAGCAAATGATGAAGAAAGGCCACTGTGTGTTATTTGTTCGAAGATTTTAGCGGCTGATAGCATGAAACCGAATAAACTTAAAAGACATTTGGAAATGAAGACCTCGAGAGGTCTTTGCTGCCAAACTGAAATGTTTGAAAAGCAAAAACTAGCATAAAAAAGCTTTACTAACTTCTCACAAAGCTGCATATAATATAGCTAGGTGCAAAAAGTTCCGCACTATCGAAGAACACCTAATTTTGTCAGCCTCGATTGATATTGTGGAAACTATGTTTGGAGAAAGTTTTACTAAACGACTACGGTGCATACCTCTATCAGATACTGTTGTTCGGCGAATTAGTGATATATATCATGAAATGCAGCAACAACTTTTGTCGAAGCTTTGTGACCAATTATTCTCAATTCGGTTTTACGAGACAAGAGACAGCAACAAGGATTGTCATTTTATTGCTTATGTTCGATTTTGCGATGGATTATCAGCTGTTGAAGAGTTATTGTTTTGAAAACCAATAGAAAGAAGACCAACAGCACCAGAATTGTTCAAAAATATTGGACAATTTTATATGCAAGGCAGACATACAGTGGAAAAATTGTGTTGGAATTTGTACTGATTATGCTCGAGTTATATATGGAAGATTTAAAAGTTTACACAAGTCCTTGTGCGGAAAAAATTCCCACAATGTATTTGGACACATTGCATGATTCATAGAGAAGCTCTTGCTGCAAAGGAAATGAATCCTGGCCTAAACATTGTGTTAACAACAGATATAAACGTGGTAAAAATGGGATGCTAAAAATCAAGACTGTTTTCTGAACTTTGCAAAGACATGCCTGGTTGGAGCGGAACATTCGGTATTACAATTTAATAAAACACAAGATGGTTATAACAGGGAAAATGTTTACAACGTTACGAACTAAGAGAAGAAATAGCAATTTTCTTGGAAGAGGAAAACCACGAAGAAGCAGAGAAGTTTAGAGACCACTTATCTGTGGTGACATTGAGCTACTTGGTGGACATATTCAAGAAAATAAATATATTAACCTTCCTACCGGCTGAGGTGGATGAAATATCCAGCCCACCATAGCATTCTGCATGGATCAAAACTTCATCGGCTTTGTACCTTTTATGATGCCATTACCTTCCTCCGCAGTTAATCCCTTCACGGCTATTTTAGAGCCATTCGTGGATTGGAGTGCCTGACTAACAGTTTGTGTCACCTGTCTTTACACACACTGTTTTACTTGGAATTTTCTTTACTGTCCAAAAATATTTGACTTTTTTTGCCTCTAAAATGATTTATTGTGTTTCTTTTCCAAAAATTGAAACGAATTTCACATGTGCGAAAATAATTAATCCTGAAATGACCATCTATCAGTCTTTGCAATGAATCTATTTAGTAGTAGCAAAGTTGCTGTATTATTCTGCTGTATTATAAATATATTCTTCAAATCACTGCAACTGAACAGTTGCACTGGTTTCCAATATAGAAACAACTTTTTTCGCGAATTTTCGATGCTTGCATTGAACATATTATGTCACATATTTATATTTTTAAATAATATTTATTGAAATAAATATGACCTTTTGCTTTCTTTCCTAGCAAAATACCGTTATATGGATCATCACATTTCGAATTTTTTTTTGTTTTGTTTTATGAACAACAAACGATGTTATATTGCATAACTCTGTTTCCGATTGTGAATCTTTTTAGTATCAAAAATTTATATCCAATGATGTTTTAGCAGGGATTCTTCGCCTTTTTTTTCTTTTTTTGTAGAATGCACATTACTATAATATCCAGTGCGTAACCACCGTAGATATGTTGAAAATATAATATGAAGGATATCATATATCATATATCATATACAGAATGATTCAAAATTTATGCTCATTTTGAAGATTTTCTAATGCTTACCCCCCCCCCCCAATCCTTATCCTCTCCTGGAATTCAATTACATAACCACTCTAAATTTCTACAGGTTCGTAACGTTTCCAGACAGTATTCAAAATCTATTATTTCATTTTAGTTTTCGACAAAAGAAATAAGACAATAATATTGTTGTACCCTGAAGCTTCTAATTCTGTACTATTTCTTTGGAATCTAAAACCTGCTGTTCTACTGTCTGCTGAAATGATTTGAAATTTTAGAAATACTATGCGATATTTTTACCACATAAAATTGTTTATATGCATACCACACAAAAGAAAGTTCAGTAGTATTATTTTAGTTTCTTTTTCTTAAAATAATCTAAATATTTTTACTTCTACTTATGCTTCTGGTTGCTATTTCTGAAGTAATCTACGTCTTAGAAATACTTGTAGTAATCCTCTTAGCTGGAGGAAAAGGTAAAGACTTAGAGTACTTCGCCTTTTTTTTCTTTTTTTGTAGAATGCACATTACTATAATATCCAGTGCGTAACCACCGTAGATATGTTGAAAATATAATATGAAGGATATCATATATCATATATCATATACAGAATGATTCAAAATTTATGCTCATTTTGAAGATTTTCTAATGCTTACCCCCCCCCATCCTTATCCTCTCCTGGAATTCAATTACATAACCACTCTAAATTTCTACAGGTTCGTAACGTTTCCAGACAGTATTCAAAATCTATTATTTCATTTTAGTTTTCGACAAAAGAAATAAGACAATAATATTGTTGTACCCTGAAGCTTCTAATTCTGTACTATTTCTTTGGAATCTAAAACCTGCTGTTCTACTGTCTGCTGAAATGATTTGAAATTTTAGAAATACTATGCGATATTTTTACCACATAAAATTGTTTATATGCATACCACACAAAAGAAAGTTCAGTAGTATTATTTTAGTTTCTTTTTCTTAAAATAATCTAAATATTTTTACTTCTACTTATGCTTCTGGTTGCTATTTCTGAAGTAATCTACGTCTTAGAAATACTTGTAGTAATCCTCTTAGCTGGAGGAAAAGGTAAAGACTTAGAGTACTTCGCCTTTTTTTTCTTTTTTTGTAGAATGCACATTACTATAATATCCAGTGCGTAACCACCGTAGATATGTTGAAAATATAATATGAAGGATATCATATATCATATATCATATACAGAATGATTCAAAATTTATGCTCATTTTGAAGATTTTCTAATGCTTACCCCCCCCCCCCAATCCTTATCCTCTCCTGGAATTCAATTACATAACCACTCTAAATTTCTACAGGTTCGTAACGTTTCCAGACAGTATTCAAAATCTATTATTTCATTTTAGTTTTCGACAAAAGAAATAAGACAATAATATTGTTGTACCCTGAAGCTTCTAATTCTGTACTATTTCTTTGGAATCTAAAACCTGCTGTTCTACTGTCTGCTGAAATGATTTGAAATTTTAGAAATACTATGCGATATTTTTACCACATAAAATTGTTTATATGCATACCACACAAAAGAAAGTTCAGTAGTATTATTTTAGTTTCTTTTTCTTAAAATAATCTAAATATTTTTACTTCTACTTATGCTTCTGGTTGCTATTTCTGAAGTAATCTACGTCTTAGAAATACTTGTAGTAATCCTCTTAGCTGGAGGAAAAGGTAAAGACTTAGAGTACTCTCAGTGCTATTCAGGAAGAAAATTCAGAACACTTAGCAAGAAGGGACACTAAAGTGCCTCAAGCTATAGTGCGAGATACATCAAGAATGTCGTGTTTCGTTTTCAATTGTTGATTAGTAGACATCCTAACATAGAAAAAAAATACAGACATTTCTTTTACAGGCTGATAGAGTATTTATGCTGAAATAAGTTCTTAATTTATGATGATCAGTTTCATTTTTATTATCGAAAAAGTATAAATTATTTCATATAATTATCTTGAAAAAGAGGACTTGAATTATTCTAAAAGAAAAGGAGCATATGCTTCGCATAATCTTATTTTTTGGGGAGGGCAGGTAGGTTATATTGAAGACTTATTTAAATAAGTCTTCAATATAATCTACCTGGGGAACATGCATATTCATTTTAGTGTAAATAGTAACAAAGATTTAGCTACTTCAACAATGCCACGTATCTAAACTAGAAGAAAATGTCGTTATATCTGCTGATGTTAGAACTCTTACATAAATAATTTTTCTGGCATGAATTCTCTATTAGCTATAGTGTAATCAATCTAAAGATTTTTTCCCCTCTTGTATTCTGCCATCTTATGTGCAATACTTTCTATATATATATATATATATATATATATATATATAGAAAGTATTTTACCTTGGGTATAATAAATGTTGAAGATACCAAGCTATTTTAAACCTGGTTTTACTCCATTTCCCAAGTAAGCAAACAGACAAACAAGTCAAGTTTGCGCCTGCAAGTGCTGCAAGTCTAGCTGACCCTGAACGTAGTGCAAGACCAAGGCAACTCATGGTAAAAGTAGAATAAGCTCTGATCATTAATCTTAATATTTACCCTTAATGCAAAGCACATCTCCTGGAGGAGATGTATGATGCTTTGTATTAAAGGCAAGGGGCCACTACCCAGAGACCGGTTTCAACCTTTATTGAGGTCTCATCAGTGGGAGCCAGGCTAGAAATACCAAGATTTTAGTAATACAGAGCTTATAAGTATTTTACCAGAACAAGTTACCATAAGGTGTTTTAACCTTATTAAATAAAAATCTCAGGAGGAGATATTAAAGGCAACCGGTCAGGTAGTGGCCCCTTGCCTTTAATACAAAGCATCATACATCTTCTCCAGGAGATGTGCTTTGCATTAAGGGTAAATATTAAGATTAGTGATCAGAGCTTATTCTACTTTTACCATGAGTTGCCTTGGACTTGCACTACGTGTAGGGTCAGCTAGACTTGCAACACTTGCAGGCGTATACTTGACTTAGATTACAATATAAAGAAAAAAATTTAGTGATATGATTAAAGAATTTCATTATTCTCTATAAAGCAAAGTCGCTCAAGTACGTCTTTCAGGAAATGTATGAAGTATTCTTCGAATCATGATTTAACAAAAATATAACATAATCTCGAACATCGGCAGCCGTTTTTTTTAAATAATATTTCAAATAATTATCGTGAATTAATTTTTCGAGAACAAAGAAAATGTTTTGTGGAGTAAGCGATTAGAAAAAATTAGCACAAAAAAAATTAAAAATTAAATTGGTTCTCGAAGGTAACGCAATATATTTAAGTGAAGAAATTTTGCAAGGATCTTTATTTTGTCCAGTCATTAAAATTGTATTGTACAATAAAAAGAGAAAACAAAAATAATTTCTACATTTTTAGGTTATTCAATATAACTAAAATTCAGTTGCCCAGCATAGAACAAGGAACTGCATTTCTTGTTATAGTTAACTGAGTCACAGTCATGAGCCTGAGATAATCTGATTAAGTGCTCTCTTCAGCGTGATATATTATCACACCTTGTAATGCACATGCGGGCCGAATTGCACTTTTTATCCATGTTCTTTTAGCAGATAGCATGCATCGTATCCAGATTTAGCTGGACGTCTATAGATGTTCTGGCTGGTTGGGAGGTTAAACCTGCAAGTCCAAGATAAAAGTACACATACATTAGAGATGAGAGTAGTAGTATGGGGGTCACTTCTGACCAGATCAAGATCAAGATAAGATAAGGAATCATTATGTGATTGGTTGTTGAGATGATGACGTCATTGTGTGTGTGACGTCATGCGTTTGGAATGTTTGAAATTTCCCTGTGGGCATATGTGTCAATGGCTTCGGTTCTTGTGTTTTGGTTCACGTATAATTATGGGTGATGGTAGAGATAAGGATTCGTGTTGTGGTAGGTGGGACACTTCTGTCCAGATCAAGATCAAGATAAGATATGGAATCGTGACGTGGGCGTGTGTTGTTATGAGATGTAGATAAGTGACATAATTTGTTAGTTGTAAATAAGTGACGTTATTGTATTGAATGGAAAGGAAGATATTCTAGTGGATAAGGAATCGTGTCGTAATTGGTGGGACACTTTTAAACAGATCAAGATAAGATAAAGAACCATGACGTGAATTTTTTTTATTATCAGATGTAGATAAGTGATGTAATTTGTTAGTTGTAGATAAGTGATGTTATTGTTTTGAATGGAAAAGGGATATATAATTGTGGATAAGCATTCGTGTCGTGATTGGTGGGACACTTTTAACCAGATCAAGATCAAGATAAGATAAGGAATCGCGATGTTGATGTGTGTTATTATAGAGTTTGGAATGGTTGGAATTTCACTGGGGTCCACTTCTCTTAGGGATATCACGCGGTGTGGTGTTGATTTATTAATGTTGATATCCAGAAAGTTAACAATATCGCTTTCGGGTGGACGACCGAGGCTATCGAAAAAAAATCACCGTTTTCGTCTTTGATATAGATAGCTTGCCAATGTTGTCCTGGCAACCAAGTCGGATCTGTGTTCACGACGAACATCGACTGTCGTTGTCTGATCGGATGTTGCGGCAATTCATCACGAGCACAAACTCCTAAACCCACTTTTCTTGTGGTCGGCTCTAACTCTAGTATCTTACTAATTGTTCAGTGTTCATAGTCCAGTAACAATCCTTTGTTATGGATAACGTGCACTCAAATTCTGCATAAAGAACCACTGTCATGTTTCAGGAAGAGGCTGAGCAAATTTAACTTCAGGGCGTACACTTCTTCTTCGCAGACTGACATGGGGGGGGGGCAACGGCATTTTGATCTGTAAGTCTAATCCATAGAGAATGTTTCCCTTTACGTATTCCTCATAAGGAATGTCATTACCACAGTCTCTGTTCCAATTTGCCTAGTGATGCGAACAGTGACATGTAAAATCTTCTGTAATGTCTTTCTTTGAAGTTCGGAGTCAAAGGTTGCGAGGGATACTGAATACCGTCAGCTGTCACCACAAGAAAATTAAGATTGAAATGATGAAAATTAAATGGATTTCTGTTGAAAGTGCCATTAAATTCATCACTAGCGACCAGTCCAATAATTAATCTAGATGGTATTTCACCTACATACAGATTGTCTCATGTGGCATCTGACATACCCTTGGGAATCGAAAAATAAGACACTTGCACTCGATTGATGAGATATACCATGTTTGACTTGTCTAACACAGACAGGTAAGCCAGTTGAATCTTTGGGTTTATTTTGACTTTGGGGACAAAAAGTGTAGCCTCTTCAATTTGCACTTTAGCCTTAGCATCAGCATTTGCAGTCAGTAAACAAAATTCGGGAGAACTGCGAACATACAAACACGAACAGAAACGTTATTGATCAAGTACCGGTCTTGATGCATGATGTCAGCGTATATTCGCCCAAGCATCTCGACAGACATGTTTCGATTGGTTAATTCGAGCTTGTCGTCTACGCATCCCACATTCACTTTTTGTAAACATATCACTATTAGCCACATAATCTTTAACAAATAGTTCATTTGTCAGGTGACTGATTTTAGCATCTCTGTCATAATTTAGTAGGTTTTCAATATAAGCCCTATAAGAATACCTCCTTATAGGACTTATATGCAAAATATAAGGAACGTATCATCATCTCATCAGAAGATGATACGTGTCTTCTGACGAGACACAGATCATCAGACATGTGATACTTGTCTGATGCCACATTCACTAGTTTATCTTGGAGAAAAAAGGTCAATTTGACTGAACAGGGAATGGAAAATATTATTCACGCCAAACGAAGAATCTTCGATAGGTTTTCCATCATTGTTAGTGATGCGCAGACGAACGCGTAGGTATGATTTTCCCAAATCCAAGTATCTTTCAGATATACTTGGTATGCAAATTCCACAGAACTTCCACTGTCAGTACTGGATATTAGTTGGTAGGTGACATAAGACCTTCTTTCTACACACATGTTGACACGAGGGTAGGAAAAAAGATCTAACTCTGACATCATATCCTCAGCAAAAGATGTCATCTCGCTTGCGCTTTTTAGTATTCGTTTTTTTTCTTCTTGCTTCCTTGACCTCTCTGAAGTAATCGGCTCTGAGCATTTTCAGCAATGGTTTTTCCAGCTTCTGATGCTCTGTTTATAAGGGTTCGACGTGCAGGTACCCCTTCCAATACATCTGCTATCATATGCTGACCGGCTTTTAAGGCATGACGACCGACAAACTGAGCTGCAGGTTTTAAAATTGGACTCAGAAAGGGGAAGGCGCTTCTGAAAATGCTACCTATTCCTTACCCACGCTGTATTGGGGGCCCTGTAAACATTTGAGCCCCATCTGCCTTCAGTGTGTAATATCTGAGATAATCAGTCTTCCTTCAATTGTCGGAAATGTAAAACTATTGTCTTGCCGCCACGAGAGTGGAACAACTCGCCCCTGTCAGGACGAATTTCAATACTAACTGACTGAAATGTTTGTTTTCGTAAACGGATAATAATCAAGATGAGCAAAAACGAAGGAACACTTGGTGGCGCACTGAACAACTCGTAACAATGGTGCACATGTATCATCAACTATCTATTCTTGGATTAAATCAGAATAAACAAAATATGCGGCTACACCCCCCTTTATATCAGCTGGATATTTCCCAGTGATTGTGCCTTTCAGTTTAACACCAATGTGATTAAAACCCAGTAGAAGGACCAACTCCTGGGCCTACTTAGGAAACAAAAGGTTATAATCTTTTGGAACTGTCAGAGAAATGGTGTTGTTCGGGTTCTTTTTACCAGTAATCACAGAACTCACATCAAATACTGCTTGAAGAAGTTCAGAGTGTGAATTGTAACCGCCATGGGGAATCTTGCACACTTTGTAAAATCCTTCTTTAGACTTTTCGAAAACTTTATTTCCTGTGATATTGTTGTTGTCGATAGTGTTGACTCCTTCTCCTCCAACTCCACTTATCATATGAAACTCATCGTAACCGGAATCGATGTTATTAAATTCTCCCGGGAGATGAATTTCGGCAAGAGCAACTTCCCATTAACCTTTAAGTCTGATCTCGTGTGGTAATTCCACTTGAAATTTCGTTTGCATGTTACTAGGAAAAATTTTCATACTGGCGTTACTGGGAAGGGTTAAGTAAAACATATTCGCTACTAACCCAAGAATTATACGATGAGGGATAACCGAGCCACTTAACAAAATACTTAAGCTTTCCTTTCTGCTTGCGGTGTTTAAATACTTGTTCGATTATATACACGTCTTCCGGAAGTTCATTGGATATATCAGCCTTTTGCAGTTGAGGCTCATGGAATGTTCCCTCCACTATCTATCTGTCCCGACCCCGAACTCTATATACTGCAGGGTTTCTATTAATAACCTGATCAATAGTGAACAATTATCGTGTCCAATTACCCCCAAACCCGTTTCTAAATTGGTGGGTATCATCACTTAAAACCACACTCTCACTTACGTGAAATTTCGGTTTGATAGTCTCCTCTTTGGTTCCGTACAAATATTTCCAAACATGATCCTCCTTGTGAAGGTTAACTTCCGAAGGAGCCATACAGATAGTGCGGTGAGGTGTGAGGTTATAAGTATGTACAAGGTACGTCATCCATTTGTAGATCTTTTTAATGTTCTGATAAATCTTTCTGCAATGGGTGCTTTCATTTCGCTCCTGCTCGTGTAGAAATGAATATTATGATTCTTAAACAATGCACTAACTTTCTTGTTGCAAAATTCTCTTCCTTGATCTGTGTTTTTGTAACATGGCACTTCTTTAAAAATAGAGTCGAAAGCATTAACAACAGCGTCTGCTTATTTCTTCTTCAGTGTTCGAACCCAGGCAAATCGGGAAAAACAATCAGTGCACACAAGAAGGAAACACACACCCCATTGTCTTTTTCATGGGATGACATATCTGCCAAATCACATTGAAAAGTGTGTAAAAGTGTCGGGACCTTCATTTGATTGCGTTTAAACTTTCTTCTAATGTGTTTATGTCTCACATAAGTAGGTTGTGTTGCTAACCAACCTCTCACGGTTTCATGTGGCAAATTTTTATGTTTCTGTAAAGCTTTGATATTTACAAAACTAACTACTGTATTAGTGATGGAAGAGTTATGCTAACTCTTCCATCACTATTAATGATTTTTTTTTCTTTGCAGGTAAAAATCAAGAACCATCACGAAAACGTCAACTGAGTGTATTTAT